>NC_133930.1:85408617-85628617 GCF_964199755.1 Larus michahellis
TGGGTCTCCTCTCTCTAGTTAACAACAGGTGAGCCCCGCTCCTTAGGTGAGATGCTCAGCCTTCCAAAATGTTTATTTGCTTTCTCTGATTTTTGTTCCCCCAACTTCAAACTTGCTCAGTGAAAATAATGGACAGAGATCTGAAATGGAATAAGTAATTGCTTGATAGCTCCTTGCTAACTCTTTAAAGTGCTGTGCAGCTGCTGATGTATGTTTGTGCTGGCATCGCGGAGTGGAGCCCTGGGAATAAGGAATCCGATTTCAGAGAAACAAGAGCCAGCTTCAAAGAAATGAGCAACTCTCCCCAGCTGATAGAACTTTTGCTGAAGGAAAACAACAATGAAGTAAGAAACACGCCAGCAATATCTCCTGTTACTCCTCTGCAATCCTTTTCAAAACTTTCTTCTCATTTATCTGATTATGCACTTCCGTTTCTAAATTCTCCCTTGTGGTGGTTTTACCTTTTCTGTTAGTTTAGGTGTTTGATTGTAGATTTCGGTGTGAGACCACATTACTTCAAAGTGCATTATATTAGTTATTAAAGCCGGGGGGGGGAAACCTCCTGTAATTCCAATATATCCTTGGAGGTCTCTCCTGAATGGGAAACCAATTTGAGGTCTATTAGACAACTTTTTTTTTTTTTAATATAAATTAAAGGGGTATTATCCTCTAATAATGAGCTAGTCCAGAGTTTTTGTTCACTGATGCTGTGGTATTTAAATATTACAGCTAATCTAGTTTGATCGTATTTAGCCAGGAATGAGCTGGTTGAAATAAACACTTTGGCCACCGAAGTATGTGCTCGGCATTTCACTAAAAGGCTGAAAAAAGCAGGGTGCAAGAGGGTGTGTTGAAAACTTAAATATTTTAAACTTTACTTTTGCAAACAAACAGGAGGGAAAGAAGAAGTCTTTGCGTGGTCCAGCCCTCCTCCCATTTCACCTAATGCTGATTTGGCAGCTTACTTTAGGAAGAGTAGGTCCAGTTCCTTGCAGCTCCAGATCTAGTCACTCCTATGGTGAAAATTCACGGACTGAACAAAATCGATACACCTACACCAGTTACATCATTCCGATTTACACCAGCAGAAAAGCTGTTTGCAAGCAAACCTCTCAATGCACATTATTGGCGTGCGATAACATCTCTGCCTTTCACTTGCGGAAGATTTTTCTTTTTTCTCTTAACTTTCCGAGCACAATTTCCTGACACTAATAGGTTGGGATATTTCCGTGGGAAGGCTCTGTGAAAGTTGTTCTTTAAGCAGGGAGAGAGCAGCACCGGTTTGTTTAGTTATTGTGAGTGTATGATGGATGAAATGTCAGAAATAATTCCACAGGCTGCTGATGTCTAATCCCAGGGGACAAATGCCTGCATTTGAAACCCCACTGCAGGTTTAATTTGCCCAAATGAATCCCCGTTGCAACACCTTTTGTTACTTTTGCAAACAGTAATAAAGTAATGCTGACAAATTGTAAACCAAGAGCAAAGGGACTCTGGAATTATTAAATATCACCCACAACTAAATGTATCTGGTAAATCTGTATCGGTAGAAAAAGCTTTAACTAGGAAATACTTTCTCTAGTCCCGATCACTTAAGGCATTGAACATTTTTGAACTGCAAAAACTTTAGCGGTACCTGAGGAGACTCGGGAGCCCAGTCGATGCTTAACCCATAAAGATGGTGGGATTGTTTCTCTGAATTTCAGAATGTGAGACGGTGGCACTGGTAGCAAGGTGAGACCTTTCTATGCTTTCACAGCAGCAAAACAACATATTCAGCCCAAACCGGAGGACCAGGTGGTCTTCCCGCTCCTAGGGTCACATTCAGGGGCTAGAAGGACAGCCTTCCTCAGTGGCCAGAGGGACCAGCCAAAAGAGATCAGAGAGAACAGAAAAGATATAAATTTGAATGCAATTATGATTGTACATTTGAGGCCCACTCCCACAGACAGTAAATAACTGCTAACTTAATATAATCTAAGAGTTAGTCTTCTCTTAACTTCTACAGCCTCCCAGAGATTAAAAACAATTATAAAACCTTGACGGTTATTTTAAGATCTACCTGTCCTTATTTATTTCCTAATAACTGAGCCCAAAGAAAGGAAGAAGAACCCAGACCCGATTTTCAGAAATGCTCTCTGATTTTCCAGGCGCCAGTGCGCACCTATAACCCACCGGGTGGAAAAAGACAGGTTTAACCTCAGCCCGCACGAAATGCACATGGGGAGAATTTGGTAGCCGTCCGTTTCTCTCACTGCATTATTGGCACACAACTACTCTGTAAGGACCTTTTCTGTCAGCTCGCTCCCACTGAAAGTAAGAGTAGACTTACAGTGGGAAATCAGCCCCTCACTGTTGTGCATTGACTCTTATGGAAAGGGCTCCGACATCTTCATTCCTAGATGGGTGGTCAGATTGTGCTTCTCCCTCTCCTTATTCACCAGGGCTGAATTTCACTTAGAGTGCAAAAGCGCCAGTTTAAGAAGTATGCAAATATCATGTAAGTTTGCAAAATCACTATTCCTTGTACGCAATATAACAGCTGCTTCCCTGGAACAGCAGTAATGCAGAAGAGTGTACTGTATTTTTGCCATCCTCTTTTTGTTTTCTTTTTTCTGTAAGGATGGTGCATAAAGAACCTGGATAACAAGAGAGGTGCTTCACAAGGTCCTTGACTAGACAGAAGTTGGTACACAGGATTCACTTGGTATTAAGAGACACACTAGATTATAAGAGGGTTTGAGATCATATTCTACCCGCTGTAGCTTATGGGTATTTTTGTTATGCATATGGATGTCTAATCCTTTTTGAATCCTACTAATCTCTTGGCCTAAGTTATACCTAGTAGCAATAAGTTCAACAGGTTAATTACAGCTTTTGTTTAAAAAAGAAAGAGGGGTGGGGGGTGAAATCTTCCTTTGATTACATTCCCCCCTGCTTTCTGCTTCATTAAAATTTGTTTCTTGAGTGGATAAACAGAATAACCTGTTTTACCTACTCGGCATGATTCATTATCTTGAATAGTGCTAATATATTCCTTGTTACTCATTTTTGCCAATTGAAAAGTCCCAATCTCTTCAATTTCAATTCATACCACAACCTGTACATTTTATATTTTCATATTTGTACTTTTGAACTGATGCCGTGAAATGCCGAAGTTAAGAGTCAATAGCCTTGGTGACTATTAAGCAGGTATTCTTTATTGCAGCACTGGACGCGCAGGGGATTGCTCCACCTAATGTGCGCGCCGACTGATTTAGATGTACAGTTTAAACACATACTAAGTACGCATATTCACTAGTTTTCCAATAAATGATTACTTTATACTTTTATACTTGCCTTTTTGCAAGGCACGGTCCATGTTGTGTGGGTCAGCAGAAAGCAGTGAAACGATGCCACTGTGTCATCCCACTCCCCAGACTGTGTGCTCTTACATGAAACAGTCTTTAAATAAAAGACAGAAACAATCCTGGGAGCAGAGACTGGAACAGAAAGGATGCCCTGAGCCCTGGAGCCGTGCTCCCTTTCATCTTCGCTCGCTGGCCCGGTGAATCCTGAATCCTCCTCTTGACCACAGCCGTTTCCCTAAAGGGTGGGAAACACGGGTTTGAGCCGCCCGGGGCAGAAGGGGAAATGGGACCCACGTGTCCCTCTTCCTCTGTGACTGCTCTGACAATAAGGCTATTGCATTACATCAAGGAGGCAGGCACTATCGCTTTCTATCTCCTCTTCCCAAAGTATTTTAACAGAAAACAGTGATTCCCTTCTCAGCTCATTGGGAAACAAAGGAAAAAAGAATATAAGACCTACACTCATGAGGCTGTTTGGCTACCAAGTGAATAGATGCTTCTGTCAGCTGTTTTGAACCCATTTTGAGGTGCTGGGTTGGAAGCACAGGCTACTCATTCAGCATTTTGGATTGCTGGCCAGGAGCCAGCTGCAGCAATATCAGCCTTGGAGGCACTTCGGTCCAAGATCACCTTGGTGTCTTCAGAAGTCTGCGACCCAGAGCATGCCTGTCTCACACACCTGATGGGCTGAACCGTCTCCTGGACATCCCTGTCTGCTTCACCAGCAATAGAAGCAGTCTACTTCAGAAAAGGATGAAATTACGTAAAAATCCCATAATTCTGCGGGTTTCAAGGCAGTAGAGACAATCAAAGCCACAAAATCAAATTTGAGACCCTAGCAAGGACATACAGACCTGACTTTCCTTTTTTATATCGTTGGTTTGATGCAATTTGGGTGCCACCAACATAGTTTTTAATCTGAGCATTTTCTGCTCACAGTGGAGCCTATGCAGTTAGCTTTGCCTGACCATATTGCAGTTTAGCAGGAAATAAGACATACTTGTTTCATTTATTTGGCATGTAGAGTTCAGTTGTAACTATTTGTAATACTTCAACGCTTATTGCTAAACATTATGGCATATGTTTTGTTGGAGCGATGTCTTCGCAGGGAAACAGGTCCTATTACCTCATTCTTCGCTGCTGATGTCATCAGCCATGATAGCAATTTCACTGAGAAGATACAGTAAATGTGACAGGAACTTCTCAACCCATATCAAAACACCGCCACATCAAGCGAGGTAACACGTCTCTGGCAGTGGCTATCAACCAGTGTTTTGGATGACCCAAAGTTGTTTCCAAAACATCTCCCTCAGAAGCATAACTCTACAAACACCAAGAGAATTGGCTTTAGCTGAGTATTTATTCAGCTTTGTAGAGTTCTGCTGAATTCCGGTCCCCTTTTCTGATTTTATTTATGTTTTTAGTTGGACTTAATGTGCGTTTAGAGGACTTAACTGGTCTGTGTCCTCACCTAGCTGGGAAGACCAAGCCCAAAAACAGGGTTTGACGTTCAGTTGGAGGAACTGCATTGTGGCACCTGGGGAGCAGATTTACCTTTGTGCCTGCTATTGATGCTGCAAGCTGGGCAGGTGGGCAACAGCTCCTCTTTGTCACTCCTAAGGCATGCTGGTCTTGGCATCTGTGCAAAAAATCTGTGAATCGGGGTCTCTGCTGCTCTGCTTGAAAACTAGAACAGAGGTTTGTTGTTCAGTGAAGAAGCTGTTGATCCGAAGTTCAATGTTTATACGCTAAACATCTTCGGTTGCCCCTCGTTGTTTCCAGTGACTTTTTTACACAAGGTGGAACTCCTTCCGTAGCAATGATGGTCGATAAAGGCACGTTAGAAGAAAAGATGTGAGGAAATGAGTGTTAGACAGTTTGTTCTCGGCTTGCAGAGTTCTGTAAACTCCCACTGCTCCTATTTCTTCAAAGTCCCTTGCAAATGCTAAATAACTGTCACCCTGAGGTTATTTTTCCTATTGCTCTGAAATATTGGTTAGGAGTTGATTATTGCCCACCTCACAAAGGCACATCACTTAAGGCTTTAGCTACAAGCAGGCATGGTTTAAAATGCCTGATGGCATGGTCTGGAAGCCCAGCTACACTAAGGCTCTCGCAGCACAAGCTCTGGAGAAGCTGCTCCAGGGTTGGTAGCAGCAGGTGATCCTCAAGCATCTCCCTCGTGGGGAGTGAGGCGCTTTGGACCGTCTCAGGAGCACAGCCGGCATGTGTGCCAGAGTCAGGAGGAGTCAGACTTGTGGAGCACTTGAATCCCATCCCTGCACTCACCTCATAATGCTTTCATGAAAAGTATGTTAAAAATGTCACTAGTGTTTAAATTTAACAAGCTCCATCACTTTCTAATGGTGCCATGCCTATGAATTACAGCATTAGTACTGCAACTATTACTTGCAAGGTTTACAAGCACATTATCTTTATTTTTCTTGTAATTACCCACAAATCTCCACTACCCTGGAGAACATAATCTACTGCAGAGTACTTCCTAATGGGACTTGTGTGCCAGAAAGGAAAATGCTTCTACAGCAGGAGAGAGCTGTGCTTTACTGTGAAGAAGACCACAATTGCAAATTAATCCTTTGAGTACCCCTGACATAACGTACAGATCCAGCAGAGCAAATAAATCTCATGTAGCTGACAAGCACTGCATTAGAGACCTCAACCCTGGCAACTGCTGGGGCCCCTTTCTGTTGATGACCATAAAGGACCAAGGGAACCCGTGGGCAACTTGAAGGAGGAATAACCACTTGCCCCCAGGTTCATCCGGAGCAGTTGGCTTGCTCCAGTCATCCTTGGGAAGTGCTATATATCTCCAAGGGATTGTTAATGAGGCATTTCGGATCCTGTAAGGACCCATAAAGTCAAAATATGCCGTTCAGTCACCCCACTGAAGGCACAGGCTAGCTTGACCCAAAAACTGGAGTCAAATTCTTCGGCATTCCAACGCTGATATATTTCATCTCTTCACACTAAAAAAATGAACTAGAAAGAGATGCAAATTTTTATGATGCTAAGCATTTCGTTCACTTTCTTTCATAATATGCACCATGTCCTAGTACTTCAATACAAGTGCGACATATGCTGTTAGGTGGGCCCATTAATTACGGTATCTCACTAGACCTTTAAAATGAAAGCTACTGCCTCTGGTGGTTTAGGTGGAACAGAGATATATAACCTCCTAAAATATCTGCAGTAGCCCCAAGTTAACAGCCAGTATTTTTTAATCCTTTTAGTTATATTAATACCCCATTTTTTTCTGGAATGGAGCTTGCCAATATAATTTGCAATTATTACTTTGCATAATAAATTCATCATTTTGAGCTCCTGACTCTGAAAAGCAAATCACTCTGAATATATTATCCGTGGGAAATGAATTTGTTTGTGTGTTTCACCCAGATATATACAAAATATTCCTCCTCCTGGGGTGGAAGGGAAGGGTGGGATAGATTTTAATAAGACAGAAGAAGAATCGAGACAATTTTTGTAATAAAATCCTGCCTAAGCCGAGCTCTCGCAGTAACAAATCCCCTGGCAGGAGGCCTGTCGGTGGACTGTGTCCAAGACCTTAGCCTGAACGGCAGCCAGGGGCTCTGCAGAACAAGCCCAACGCGGCTTATCACCTTTCCCCTCTGACTCCTCACCCCGCTCAGGACCTCGGGCCAGAGCTGCTTCCCCCATCGCTCACCAGCAGCCCCTTTCTTCCCAGGGACCTGCGTCCGACGACGCATCCAGGTTGCCTGACCCCATCTCGTTGCTTTTCCTGCCTGCGAGACAGAAAGCAGGAAGGTCAGACAGGCTGGCAGTGGCAACGGGTCGCCAAACTGTCAGGCCGTGCTTAATCCACCGCCTACCGTAAACCCTACCTCAAGTTCTAGCGTGTAAAGGCGTCGTTAAGCCATAGCGGCTGAGTCCCGCACTCATCGGCTTGGTGCCACGTAGCGATGGATGTGGGTTTTTCCTGTTTACCTCCGCCTCACAAGTTAATTTCGGGAGCTGTGCTTTCCCTTTATTCTTCCCGAGGTTTAAAACTGCGCCGGCAGCTTCGTGCGCATTCTTTCCCTTATTAGTTCAGTTCCCAGGCTGACATTTTTGTCTCTGCTATAATTTTCATTTAAGCTAACAACTTACTTGCTGGGCTGCTCATTTGAGTCAATAGTCATGAGGGTTTGCCGAGAACGCTAGCCAGGAGGCAATTGCTTGATGTTGTTTTGTCGCTGCTGTTGTTTCAGAAAAAGAATATAATAATAATTAGAAACAGTGAGTCAGTGCGGGCGCTCTGGTGGTCAGATATCATTTCTTTCATGTTAACGCGAAACCACACAATGACTTTTATGGTGTATCAACATATTCTGCGGGTTGTATCCTGCAACGATTTGCAGGTCTTGCTATTTCATTTACTTAACTGCTGTTATGTGGAGTGAAAACTGGGGAAGAATTCGACCTTTTTAGCTCTATAAGCATTTCACGAGGAGCCTTAGAAATCTTTCCTATTCCTGTTCTAATTCCATCGCTTATTAAATGTTTGTATTTGGGCTTTTAATCTGACTCGATAAAATTATCCATGTGTCTTTTCTTCCCATCAATACCTTGGCACGGCAGACGGGCAGATCAGGGTACAACAGCAAGATCTTGAGTTGCACACAACGTTCATCTGCCGCTGTGCAGACCAGCGACGGTATGTGAATACAGCGTTCAGTAAATGCATGAGGAAATATTTTTATTAGGTTTTTCTTTTTTTTGAGAGTCACAATGGACTACAGTCAGTTTTTCTTTTTTTTTTTTTTGTCCTTAAGAAATAAGACTGCCGCTTCCATATGTGATATTAAAAAGCTACTACCCCCGTATCTTTTACTTCTGTAGTCAATGCCGAGATCTCAGCCAAGGGCACAGACTAGGCATTTGCATGTCAAGATGAAAATAATCCATTTTGATCCTCTATAGAAAATGTGGTAATAGTGGAAGAAGCTCAGAAAACATTACCCATCTCTCTGTGCCATGGGAGTCTTGAGGGAATAGCATTCCAGAGAGGGGTGTGATGCTGCAGTGCAGTGCTGCCTAAAATGCTGGGAAGAGCACAAAGAGGAATTCAGACACAACAGAAGTTATCCTGACAAAAATTGCATCTATGCTGATGGGAAGGAGGGAGGGAGGGAGGGAAAAAAAAAAAAAAAAAAAAAAGACAGAAAAAGAACTGCTGAAATAAAGGCTGGCTTCATCCCATCTAGTGGTAGCGTTTAGCTGAGATGTCTAAACTCGGGGTGTTTGAGATGTCTAAACCAGGGATGTTTTGACCGTAGCTATTCAGTGGGGAGAGAGAGGATCACGAGATATTTATTAATGGTAGATGGCTTGAAATAAAACCAAGATTAAAACCAGATACTGAAGAGATCAATTTATATGTAGATTTTCAGCTGGGTATGCACTGCTGTGTTTGGCCATCAGATCTCTGCTTTTAAAACGTGTTACGTAGCCTGGGTGGACCTGGCTGGGGAGCATGCTTCTCAAGCCAAGCAGTGTGTGTGCCCATATGCCATAATACTCTTTTTTTGTGCCCTGGAGACAGACGCATTTCTCCATGGGAAGGACCACAGCCTCCACTGAAGCCCTGCAGAGCTCCTGCTTTCCAGAGCGGAGAGGCACGTCCAGCCTGAGGAGGCATCAGCGCGTACAACAGGCAGGGCTTCTGCCGGGAGACGCACCGGGAAGTGGGTTGTGTGAGAGCATCATCTTCATCCACCTCCTCACCTGTGGATATTTGTGGCTGGAAGAGTAACTTAGCCTTCAGATCATTACAGGAGATGTTTAATTGCAGCCTTTGGCTGGGCCAGTGCAACAGGACAATCAGATTTTGAACCTGCACCGCTCTCCTGAGCCAGTTCCCCACAGGGCTCTCCTCAAGACTCAACACCAACTCTAGACTCCAGTCTTCAGGGCCACCGCCGTCAACTGATGTCAGCTTCAAACACCGTATAGATAACGGGTACAGGTTGTGAAGTCCAAACATATACAAAGATCAAGTTGCAGGAACCCAGAAAGTGAAGCAGTAAAGAGAGAAGCAGCAATCGCTTCAGTCAAACCCTCATTTTGTACTGCCTCGTGTCTCCTCAGACCGTTAGCCTTTCCAGCTGAGGCCCTGCTACGCCTGCACATCGGCAAACATCAACAATCCCGGTTTTAAACTTGGCCTATCAAGTTATCTATCAAGTGCCGGAGGAAATGCTCCCACACAGCTCCCTCCCACCCAAACAGCCAGCGCGCAGCGCTGGGTGCTCCTTCCTCACTTTCAGGTCCTGAGGAGATAAAAAGTCCCGCTGGACAGAAAAGAAAGAAAAAGCAACAAGAGGCCTGCAATTGGAAAAAGCAAGTAATAGGAAGTGAAAATTATGGAAGATAATGTGCAAGAAATCCACAAGTTTAGTAAGAAGTCTGTTGCAGACTAGTTTTTAAATGGAAAAGTATTTGTGTGTATTAATGGGGTAACAATGCCGATGGACAGATATTGGGATTTATGTTTTTTGTTACCCTTTGGTTGCAATCCCCCTCATTTTAAACGTGCTCTTTATTTACTGCTAGGACCTTCAGAGCAAGCATACCCGATCTGTAGGACTGAAATATGGGAGCCAGGAAAATTACTCTGTCTCTCTTTTTGCCTCTGTTAATCCTCAAGGATTCCTCTTACCAAACTCTCATTTCTTTTCTTATTCTTCTCCAGAGAGGAACTTCTCCCATGCTCTTCTTCCTCGGCTCACCTGAGAATTACCAAGGGTCCTAAGTGTTAAGATTGAGATCTTTTCTGCAGCAAAATCCTATTTAAATCTCCTGGATATTTGGTAGGAGGCAAAAGACTCAAAATCTGCAAAAATAATATGTGCTAAAATTTGCGGAAGGAATAAAATTAATGCATATGCCATGGCACTACCCTGTACTACTTCCCATCTGGGAGGAAAGAAATAGGCATTTCAGCTTAATAATATGCATGGTTCTCCCATTAGATTCCAGAATCTCTTAATGTAGATACACATCATTTTCTGGATATCAACAAACCACTTGAAGTATTATTTATACTCAAGGCTAGAATGATTGCCATGAGAATAATTGTGTAAAGGCTGGAATAGGAAAACAAAATTAACATTGCTGAATGGTATTCAGGCCTCAGTGATTTGGCAAACTTAGCAAAGATCACATGTCAGTTAAATGACAGATATGAGCCGTTGCAAAAAATATAGTGGTATTTCTTGAAAATATCTGATAGAGTAAAGGTTAATGTTATTAACATTCTGCTTGGTATGTAGTTGGTGTGAATGCAATATGTTCTTTATGATTTCTGTTTTCAAATATCAATGATACTTGATTTTTTTATTAATAGTGTGTAAGGATGTATTGATTTTTTTTCTTTGTAAAAATAATTAAAGCTGTTAAGCTTGGAAGAAAAAGATCTAAACAGATTAAATCCCAGCCTACATAACTGAGCATACAAAACTAATGCTGCCATCAGTCATTGCAGTATTTTATTCTCCTTGGTTAAATTCAAATTCGCTTTATGTTTTCCTCTCCGGGGTTTAAGCTGCTTTTTCCCAGTCGGCCTCTCCCCAGCTTCTCTGGGACGTTTTAGATCCCCCTTTGTACCCTAAACCAGTGCAAATCTTGTGAAACCAACACACATTCCAGAGAAAAAGGTGGTGTGCACCATCCTCCCAGCACCCATGGTTCATGGGCTGATTTATCCTGCTCTTCTTAAGGCTGCCATGCAGATTGCTTTAATTCCCAAACGATGCTTGTATAACTGTAAGGAATTCACGTGCAAGTGACATGCATGTGATAACCTCTCCGACATCGGTCATGTGGGTCAATCTGTCTTTACCAGGCTGCCTTGGTCCGTCTTTTAAACAAAAGCACCCACCCTCCTTCACCCCTTCCCGGTAGCTCAAGTCCTGCACCCTGCTTTTCACTCGCTTTCCTGCCTGTCTTCTCCCCAGTCTCAGTTTCATAGGCAATGGTTTCCTCTCACACACCCAGGAGGGAACTGCAAAGGGTGCCATAATTTCCATAAGTACTGATGACTCCAGAAATTCCTCCAGCATGCGAGCGTCTCCGGTTACTCATGCAGGGTTTCAGAACACAAGTAAAAATATCTTGCCTGGTTTCCAGATATGTTAGAGCTATGCCCCTCTTACAAAGAGGTGGTGAGCTGGGAACATCACATGTAAAGCCCTCTGCATGGTGAGGAAGAGGGAGATGGCCACCGAGAAGAAAGTGGTCACCAGAAAAGCTGCAACAATCAACTCCCAACCGATACTTCAGAGCAATAGGAAAAATAACCTAGCAAAATTCATGTCACGCTGACAATTAGTGAGCTACAAACAAATGTAAGGACAAGGGGAGGATGCTGGGAAGGCCCACGCTCAACGTCCTAAACCAAAAGCATCAAAACGATTGGTGCCTCAGCGCCGCTCAATGCATCGCTTGGGACAATGATCCCAACCCATGGGACACAGGCGTGCTGGAGGCTGACCTGGTGTTCCCGGGCACGTCAGGGGACACAGCGCTGTCAGACGCTTGAGGTGACACTTGGGCAGGCTTTCCCGTGGCCTTTCATGTTGCTCACCTTCGCCTGACAACGAGCAATGTGCAGTCTGTTGATCCGTAACGAGCACTTTTTACCCTTCGTGTTTGACCACATTACAAGGGGTGCTGTTGCACATCCCTTCCGTGGAAGGTAGGCACGCGGCACAAAGGTAAGTGAATTTTCTATTCGAACCACTCCTTCAGCTTCTGACCCACCACCTCCTCCATTCTGACCAATCTCTTAATCCACTTGATTTTAAAACTACGCGGGCTTTGATTTTACCCCTTGCTCACCCTTTAAATCTCATTTCTTATCCCCTAACTCAATTAACACAGCTTAGTTAAAATTGTTACAAACATCTTTTGGGGGATTATCCCCTTAATCATAATTTTAAAATGAATGGAATATTCAATAATCTGTACTCATGATGTAATCAGAAATTAAAAAAAAAAAATCCTATGAAAGCTATTTAATAATATTCTAAACTACTCAGCATTTAATTAAGGTTATTAGAACATTAGAAATGAGATAGAAAGATGAATAAGGAATAAATCTGAAGTCTTTAACCATTGTTTTTAAAATGAATGACCACATTAAGGTCTTCCCAAAACTAAAGTGGTAATACATCTTTTCTCCCACAAGATCCTGCTTTAGAAACGTGCTTCTGTGTTTGGGAGGGGAAAGGGAGGGGATTAAAGTCTTTGAAATTGTTCTATAAATAATGTGAACCCACTGAGTATCAGCCTGTCCCTTCACCGGAGCCAAAATAAGCACCCAAACACCAGGATCGCCTCCCTGAGCAGAAGAAAAATCCCTCCCCCTTTGCAAAACCGGGGGCTGAGTTGAGGACGTTGCACGTGGAAGATGCACTGTGTCGGCACCCATATCGGGGGACATCGCGTACCCCATGCCGCAGAGCCATCGCTATATCGTGTACCCACAGCGCCCCAGCCATCCTGGCCACATCTGACATGCAGATGCGAGGCATAAATGCCATTTATAGAGGTTTCCACCTCGGGACACTCACACAGATTTCGAGCAGCCTCAGTCTGGTCTTCTTTTTTTTCTTTTCTTTTTTTTTTTTTTTAGTTTTTTTTAAATTTTGCTTCCCTGTAGCCCTTCGAAGGCGAAACGCACCTCGCGCTAAACCTACTCTAGGGGGATTTGGGATCTGATTGTGCATTTGTTCTACAAATAACTCCCACCCCAGTCTGCCAGTCATTCCCCTGCATAATTTCCACAAAAGCCTGAGGGAGTTTTTCGTGCAAGAGGACTTGAGGGTCAAGCGCACTTTAGAGGAGATTAATTTTACTTTTTTCCTTTTTTTTTCCTTTTTTTCTTTTTCCCCCCAAAGTAAACTTAAACAGCTTTAAAACTGTTCGGCCTTCCCAAGCTGAGATCAGAGCCCGGCACAAAAGGGTGAGTTGTGGCCCTGGGTTGTGGCATCTGAGGGTCATTTTTGGCGAGGAAAAGGACCGCTGACTGCTCTAAGCCCCCGTGCCGGGCTGTCCCCAAGGTCCGTGCCCGTGGACCCAGGGTCTGAGGCTCTTAAAATAATTTCCGCGAAGTCAAATGCTCAAAAGCTATGTCATCGCAGCGGATCGCACTCTGAGAATAGCAGGAAGGAATTACATTGCACGCTGTTAAAATGTTAGCAACCACATTTCATTTTTGAAAAGGCAATTTATTTGTCCTGAAATAAAGAGTTGATTATATCTCTTATTACTGTTACAAGAACTTGATATATCACAAAGTGGAAGAGTTACAACATGTACCAACTCTCAACCAGGAAAAATGAACCTGATTCATAATTCACTTTGAGAATGTCTAGTTAGTCAATCAAGTGATTTGTAATCATAAAGGCTGCCAGGAATTGAATGAATAATGGACCGTACTAAAATCCTCGGATTTTCTAGTATTCTTATTTCATTATGTGACTTTTATTGCTATTTCTGATAGTTGTCTCTCTTTCAGCAGAACAAATTAAACTATTCATATTTACTGGAAGGAATATATTTGACTGTTTAATGCGCATAATGAATACACAAATGGAGTGACCACCCTACGTAACAACCGAATGTGAGGTTTTTCTCCACAGAAGCTAAACCTTTAGGACGCGGAGCTTGGATAGAAACGGTCTTTCCCTCTACACCACCCCACCCCCCCGCCTCTGTTTTTCCTCTTGAAAGGATTTTTGGGGTAATCAATCCTAGCATACATCATATTGTTACAGTACATTTTCTCGAGTTGTTTTATAACTATGGAAATGACATAATTCATACAGCGTGGCATCTGTTAAAGAGCAACTGCCTCACCCTCTTTCTGTAGCTGAGAAGCATCTCTGCACCGTATGATTATCTAATAAGATGTGACCTCCAGTTCTGCATTTTTACTGGTAATCTGGCAGAATCAGATAGATAGCTGTAGACAGAACTGGAAACAAGAAACAACCACCCTAAATATGAAATTGTGCAGACGCTGTAGCTTAATATGTGTTAATTGTATTCAAAAGTGCAGATTTTTAATGTTTGGTTCCTTTTTCTTTCTCAGAATTTTGCTGCAAAACAAAACTTTTAAACCCCACAGCCAGCACTGCGCAGAAAGTCCCTTAATTGCAGATTTCTATTACACTGAAATTTTAACCCATTGTTTGCTATATTATTTATCATTATCTCGTGAGTTTCTAAGTATATGTTTTTGATATCCTCACAACTGAATCAGAAATGTGATTTTTGAATAATCGACGCACCCACGCCGTGAGCTACTTTATTCTTGGCATTTCCCCCTACCTACAGAGCAGGTCCTTGGACAGATTCTTATTTACATTTATACTGGTGTAATTTTATTTTGCATGGGGCCAGGGGGATGTATGGCAAAGAAAGAAGTGTTAAGTGATGAAATTAAATTTATTATATATTTTGGTGATATTTTAGCCAGAAGGATTTTAAGGATTTTACTGGCCCTTTATATGCCATCCAGATGTGAGGTTTAGACTTTCCCATTAAAACCAAAGGTTGTGACTTCATTAAAAAAGTAGACAGCACATGGACAAGGCTTCACCTAGCAGTGAAGCACAACCAGTCCGGGACCAGAATGCGGCAAGGGGAAAACAGTTATTTCAGGAGGCTTTGGATCAAGCTCGCAAATAAACCTGAATTTAGAAAAACAGGATGTAGTTAGCCAAACTGGAATACAGCCAGGATGCTGCTCCTACTGCTACAGGCGTTCTCATGCTATTTTATAACGATCGCAAGGGATCGCCACCTGCATTTTACACCTTCTCTAAAGCTGTTGTCATTTCAAAGGGATAATATCAAATCAGATGTAAACTACAATGGAAGTGTAACCGGTTGCAAAACTCATGTCTTGGGACATTTTTTTACTTCCAGTAAAAACACAGCATTCTGAACTTAAATCTGTGGAAATGCTCGTAGCCCAGGCAGGGTGCCACTGTGTCAGTGAATGAGAAAGGAAATCTGAAAACTGAAATGGCAAAAAGTGACCAGATAATTTTGTCTGTATTAATGAAGATGAGAAAAATGACAAAAAGCATAATAAAATACCGAAACACTTTTGTCTTTACCATTCAAATGCTAGGGAAAATCCCCAAAATATTGCTCAGAAGACAAAACACAGTTTTGATCGAGAAGTATCACAGTTAATTTCAACGCCATTTTCTGCCTGCTATCGTCATTTTAGAAAATGGCTTAGAACGGCCAAAAAATAAAATGCACAAGGTCAAAATGTAGCGTTAGTCCAGTATGCTGCATTGACTGGATATACACCCAGTGTTTTTCCCAACTAAAGCCACTGTCCATGTTTCTAGCTGAAGGGGGACCACAGCAGTTGGTCAACAAGGTTCATGTTGAGCTCTCTAGAAAAGGATGTCCAACAGGGATCATTTTCCAGTCATGAGCTCTTGCAGATGTCTTGTAGTTGTCATGTTAAAAATCAGTGGATCTGGGGATGAGGTTGCTGTGATTCCCTTCCACGGCTACCAACACGCACATACGGTTGGTTTACTAGTGATGGTCTTCTTGGTATCCTGGAATACAGCAAAGCTGAAAAGCTCCTCAGAGCCAGAACTGTATTTCTTTAACACTGTTTAACATAGTGTAAATTGAAATAAATGACTGGTGTGGCTAATTTTAATAGCTATGTAAAGCACTGGAACTATGTAGGATCCCCCCATTTTTAATACATTGCCTGTGATCATCGTAATGAGGCACTAGTGTGGTAAGCCATGTACTTTTAACTTTTTACTCACTTGGAAAAAAAATGAAGTATCAACACAGCAATGGCTGTAAAATCTGATGCGAGAAATCCCCGCTCATTCATTTGGTGTTTTCATTCATGCCGTTTGTGGACAAGCAGAAATTTGTTATTATTAAACACCGACTTCTAGCTAAACAAATAGATTTAATTATGCTATACTTTCCATGTTTTTGCAAACTACAGAACTTTGATCTTCGATACAGCAACACATACAGCAGGGAGGTGAATTTTACTGCTGCTGGTATAAAAGGCCCATAATAGCAGAGGTTAATGGGTGGGCAAGAGACCATACTTCCTTTCCAAATACTGTTCGGAAGTGCGTGAGCGTTTAACCACTTGAATGCCATTTCACACATTAAGCAACCTCAAATGTCTAGGTGAATTAAAAACAAATTAATTCCTGGCAAAGTTGCAATTAGCCCTCAGTGGACTTTCACCACACCCACAACATACCAGCTGTTGCTTATCCTTGTCTGCCTCGATGGAAAAAACCAAATTATTTACCAAGAAAACACGATTCTGGAGAAGTGATGTTGCCCAGTTTTTGGGTAGCTTGATGTGAAAATTTTTTTTCTAGGGGCCCTCATCTGGCCCTTTGAGCTGAATGACCTAGAGGTGAGCTGTGAGCAACGGGACGGATGCCCTCCAGCTCCTCGCCTCCAGCTTTCACGTGCCCAGCAGCTCTCTGCCTACCCTCGCATACTGCTGCGAGTGCATGGCCCTCAGCAACACCAGAAAAAAGAGCTGCTCCCCGCTGCTGAACACACCAAAAATAAACTGTGTCAGAGGTCTGACGGAGTGTTTACCTTTTCAGTCAGGATCTTCCCTTTAATACTATCCAGAAGTTGGGCTCAGGGCCTAGTAATTGTCTTATACAAAATATATATAAAGAGGTGGATCCAGGCTTAGCAAGAGGCAAATCCCCGTTGTGCCCATCAGAGGAGGCTGCTCTGTTTCTCTTCCCCGCGAGTCTGTTTTTCCCTATACCCGTCGATCCGGGCCGACCAAAGCCAATATTTGCATCTTCCAGAACTGCAGGGTTTCGGTGCTGCAGCAGCTCAGAGCGAAGTCCAAGACCCTCACGATTTGTCAGCAAGCAGGGTTAAACACAGCCAAAAATACCTTGTTTTAACCTGACTGAAAGATTTTATTTTAAAACAGCTGCTCTCGCCTTTGTCTTGCTTCTTTTATTAATATGAACTTGAAGTGATGGTTAATATTTCAGGACTGCTCTAGCAAAGCGTTTTGATGCTCCCCAGTTTAAAGGGATGGTGAAATTGATATATTCCTCAGAAACAATCTTCTGCCAAATCATCATTTTCTTTGGAAACTGCCCTGTAGGATAATTTTCGGCCAGTTCACAGCTTGGCCAGTTACCAGTACACTGTCTCTGCACCACCGCATGTGCCGTAGCTCCTTCTGCTGGACCTTTTAATGTTGGATAGAGGATTTTGAGAATCAGGCAGATCCAGCATGAGCTGCTGGGTCAGGGAACTACCGTCAGAAATCTGCTTTGGGTGAAAACCTTGACCCTTTAAAAGACAGGGCTTACCACTCCACTGAGCAGTGTTTGTGCCTGCAGCCCCACCACAGGGACCACCCACCTGCCCGGACACTTAGCCCTGCAATACGTGTGCTGGCCACGACAATGCTCAGCTCAACTGACGGGGTTTCATGTTAATAATCATAGACGCATGGAGTTGCCCAGGTTGGAAGGGACCTTTCAGATTGTTGAGTCCAACCATCAACCCAACACTGACAAAAACCATCACTAACCCATGTCCCTCAGAACCACGTCTGCCCAGCTTTTAAATACCTCCCGGGATGGTGACTCAACCCTTGTCTCTGACCTCCACACCCTTTCAAGCTGAGCCTGGATTCACGGGTCTGGAATGTCACCAGATGCCTCCCCTGGCCGGTACCACACAGGAGTGTGTTTTTAGCCATTTAAGGACCATTTGGCTTGGTTGTTGCAAGTTGCAGTTTTGGTAGTCCCTCTGCCCAAGAGGACTGGGGTCCACTTTTTCTGTTCCCTGGTGCCCCAGCAGGAAGCTCTGTCTCTGTCTCTAGCAGGCTGCCTCTTCCCTCAGCAGCTGCTCTGGACACGGTCTGTGCCTCCCCAGAAGAACATGAATGTGTAACTTGCTGCAGCCCACCAAGACCAACAACCACCCAAAACGTTGCATGCAAGACCTTGCCCTCCAGCCACACACGTGTCCCAGAGGGACAATTAATCAAAGTCTAATATTTTCGGTAGTGCACGGCTCTGTTCTATTCTGTGTGCTAACACGGACTGGGTATGACAGTCTCCAGGGGACACAACTCTCTGCAAGCTTTTCTCAGATAGTTCATCTCCTTGGTACAGGCCCCAGCCACAGCAGGGTGGTGTAAAAAGGCACCGGCTCCATCTCATCACGTGTTTGCTCTTCATCCAACCACCTTCAGCAGGCACCTAGCGCTGGCTGAAGGCTCCGTATGGGTGACCACGGGCCACGCTGCTGGTCAATGTCCCCTTCAGGCCACCCTGGGTGGCACACAGGCTCCAACCGAGTTTGTTCTGGGGGACGCACCTCTCCTCTTTCTTCCTATGGGGTGCTTGGGAGCCCACAGCACAGCCATTCCTCCTACCAGCAAGGGCTGGAAAGTTCAATATTTGACATCCAAATATTTGGGTGGATCGGGCTCCAAGAAACCATTACTGTTTAATATACAGGCTTAAACAATAAGCATTTATTTTCATTTATACAACTAAAATAAGTCTGTTTTCAGAAATGCACTGAACCCGCTGTTACATCTGTGGAATTCCTGTGTTATGAGAAGACTTAGACTAACACGAAAATAGGGTGTGATCAGAGTCAAGCCCTGTGTTTGTACCTCATCCAGCAAACCCTAGGACACAATCAACCTGTGTTTTCATAGCATGAAGTTTTCGTATTTTAATGGGAAGAAAGTTTGACAAACATACTGTTCGCCCCTGTTTCTTCTTTTTTCTCAGGTAAGGGGGTAAGGAAGGAAAATCTTGGAGTGAAGTCTCTTCCAAATTAGCAAAGTGGGAATAGATATGCTAATGTACAGCCAGTGAGGATCCCATGGGGACTCAAAACCTCATGCGGGCAGAGCCGAAGCAATGCTCTACTGTGTGCAAATCCAGCGTTGGCATGGGTCTGTGTTTTGCCCGAAGAAGAGCCGATCCCAGGGTCACAGCTGGAAATTGTGTGTGGTCTGTGTGCAGCAGAACCTCGGGGTGAAGCATGCGGATTTCAGCTCATCTGCACTGTGGATGCCAGAAACAGGAACCGAGTTTTTAAAAGAGTGTCTTAGCAGAGCACAAATGGCTTTTTCCAGCTCTAGTCTGTTTTGCTCCCTGGTGGGGAGCGCTTCTTCACACAAACTTCTCCCGATCGATAGAGTGACAGCCCTAATGTATAGTTAGTGTATGTGTGAGGGTCATACAGCTGTCCCTTCAGTAGACATTAATCCTACATCCAGAACTATGCGAGAGGTTAATGTTTGCTAATCTAACAGACTCTGTTTCTCTCCAGTCCTGCAGGGATGAAAGGATGTGAGCTTCACTTAAGCTTTTTAAGTTTGGTCTGTGATGGATTCTGCCTGTTTTATTGCGAACGGGAGGGATGGGGGTGGAAATCTGTCTCCGCTCCTCACCCAGACTTTCCAAGCCAAGAATATTGTTATCATTTATTTACCAAGAGCAAAACTTTCCTCAGTGCCTGGCGGAGGAGCAGAAGGATTCTCCCGTGCCAGCTGAAAAGGCGCAGGGAGGAGGAAGGGGCAGAGGGGATTGGGAGCGTGGTTTGCTGCCAGGCAGGACGAGCCCCGCGTTCAGAGCCAAGCCTCCCTGGGGCTCGGCTGCCCGGGCAGGAAAAATGTGAACGCTTGTTGCCTTTTGTGCCTTTCCTTTCAAAGTGGCTGGACAGTGGAAAACCATCAGGAGAGCAGGAATGCTGGGCAAAACGAGCCTGTGTTATGCCAGAAAGGGGGGGGGGTCCCTGTTACAGCAGAGAAGCCTTTGAAGGGAAGATCGCAGCATTCCCCAGGACACCAGCGTTTTCCAGGCTGCCGTGCCTGGAGGCAGCCACCCTTGTCTCACTGCAGGCTAACCCACACCACAGGCTTTCCCCGGACAACGCAGGGATTTCTAGGGATTCCCGGGAGCAAACACATAACCCTCTTTATGACTACTATTACAGCACCTTCAAAAATCGCGTTAGGTGGAGAAGGGAAAAGTTAGACTCTGCACACCACAGAGGGATCTCATGCAAGTAAATACAAGAACATTGCTTAGGCAGGGCAAAGCGTATTTTCTGGCATGATATAAAGGAAATCATGCTGTGACCTAAGGACTGGTACTTGGATTCGACCTGAAATTACAGTAAATTAAAATAGGAAGTAGCAGGCTAACATCCTCCCAGAGAGCAGGGAAAAAGAAAATATAATAGGGCTGTAACTTCAGAATATCCTGGGTTTGCAATGCAGTGGATCTGTGGTATCCAGTACGATAAATTTACCTTCCCTTTGAAAGTAGCTATTGAGCTACTCTCATCGCAAGGCAGATACAGAGGTGAAATAAATGCTTCTCTACCCTCGCTGCTATCTAAAAGTGCTGTTTCGGCATGGCGCAGCTTTACAGAAGCCTGAGCTGGAAAGACATTAGCACATGACAACATCACTTTTTACTATAGGACTAATTGCACCTAAAGTTTAACTCGAGAACACTAAATCAATACAATTTTTTTAGCACTGCATTGTGGAAACAAATAGATTAGCACAGTTGACCCATGTCTGCTGTTGGTAAAGTGGGTCTGAAAAGAGCGGTTTTGTGGGCAGAAGAGGCTACCTACGGCGTGGGATCTCCTCGCCTTCCCTCGCCCTCCCACAACCTGCACTCCAAGGGGTGCCCGGCTCCCTTTTCCCACCACATCCCAGCGCTTCAAGGCCTGGTTATCCTGAAAGGGTGCAGACGGATTGGTCTGGGAGAGTCCACCCCCACGTCAGACGGGTGGCTCCGGGAGCTGACACAAACTGCATTTCTTCTCACTACCCCAGACAGGCAGATGGATCGATAATAGATTAGCTATAGGCGGCCCCGCGATTTTAAGAAAGAATGAACTGTGAGGTTTACTCAGTCCTTCTGTGATTCCTACCCCTCTTGTTGAGCATGAACAAAACATTTCTCCCCGACTGCCAAATGCCCACCCTTCACATGCAACTGCTTGTTGAAATTGCTCTTCAGGTTAAGCACACACACACACCCCCAGGACTCTGCAACCTTTTTTTTTTATAAAAGAGGAGTGGGGAGAGGAGAGAAGGTGGGCTCGCTTTAAGAATCAGTGGATTTACAGCACAACAAGGGAAAAACTTCTTTATGGCTTTCCTGGGACTTCAGGATTTTGTGTTTCTATTTTTACAAGAATGGGCTGATTTGTCTTAGGCTATTACTGTCTATTACTGCTGGAAGTCCCGGGGAAAGGTGGGAAGCAGAGAATTCTGGCAATCTGCCTAAAGAGAAATCAATGAAACAAATTAATCCTTCGCAGGCTGCAATGACACAGTAATCCATCATTCAGAGCTGCTTTTATACACCAAATCAGAGAGCAGAGGAAAGAGCCCTGGGGGACATCACAGACAACAACTTACAGCAACACTGGGAAAATACTAAGGAATCAGTTTATTTAAAGAGGATAGATTTCAGTTGATTGCCTATTTCGTTTTATAGAGATTTTTCTTCCACAGTGCTGCGAAGCTCTGGGCGGATGGCTCTATCTGCTGAACGCTGGCTCCCTGGATCCCCTCCGTGGGTTTACAGGAGGGCTGGAGGAGGAAAATTCGGGGGGGAGGGCAGGGGGAGGGGGTGGGAAATTAGTCTTTTTACCCGTGGTGGGCCAGTGGCTGATACTGGCTTTTGGAGGCGAGGAGGGAGGGGATGCTCCCAGAAGCCCCCTGCGGGCTTTGCAGAATCGGGACCTTCGGGCACCGGCTCCGTGGATCCGTCCCCCCCTCTCCCCCCCATCCTCACACACCCCCTGCGGTCACCTTTTGGGGAAACCCACTCAGCGGGAGCGGGGGGGGGAACGGATTTAAAACCATCGGGCCGTGCTTAAAAGTCACCTGGTAGTCCCCAGAGGGCTGGGCGGGGGGAGGCGAGCGAAGGGGCTTTTCGGGAGCATCCCCCGGGATGACCCCCTCCTTCCCCCGCCGGGACACCCCCGCGGCTGCGGGTTCTGCCTGCCCGCACAGAGCCCTGCCGAAAGCCGGGGAGGGGGCGAGGGGGGGGATATCGGGCAGGAATGAGGGAACACGCTGGAAATCAGCGCGAAACGCCCGAAAACAGCAAAGCTGCCGCAACACGGACAGCGGGGTGCCATCAGGAGGCTTGGTTTATTTTATTTTTTTTACTCCCCCCCGTCTCTCCTCCGTCCCCCCGCTCTAAGGGCAAAAGGGGTAATTTTGGTAGCCCGCTTGCGTGTTGGTTTCGCCACCCTGGCACTTGGGAGGCATGTTTTCTTCTGGCTTTCCCCTACTTTGAAGAGATGGATAAAGTAAGGACCTGGTGGTGCTGCTGGGGTCAGGAGAAGTATGCTAATTGGGGAGCCTAATTGCTTCAAGCAGTCATGCCTCTAAACATGGAGAGCGCCGTTGATGGAGTCAGTCTGTTCCTAATAAAATGAAGAAGCACTGAATTAAATTCCCAAGAAAGGGACTATAAAAGTTTCCACAGTGTAACTAAATGACTTCACCTATACTATTACCCCTCAGATGACATCTTGAAAGAAGGCAGACTCAATACAGCCTCCATATTCATAAATTGGCCGTGCTTAGGCCAGTAAATCTGGACTGATTTAAAAAGGCTTTTTCATCCTCCCAATCAAATGAAGTCATTGTTAATTAGATGTTTTCTGTTAACAATGTCGCTATTCCCTGAGTTACCTGCTCACACATTTAGTGAACTTCTTACAGCATATGGATCAGCAGATTTTTTTTTTTTATTTTTTTTTTTTTGCCGTGTCAGGCTGAAAGGTGGTTTCCCTCTTGTGACTCTCCTTTTCGGGGCAAATACCATTCATTCTGCTCCTGGCGGGATAAATGCCGCCTCTGGATGTTTTTAGAGGTCATTAGTGTCCCTGGTGGGGCTGTGCGAAGGGGCAGCCTGGTTGTTTTCCTTGTTTTCCTGTTTTCTCTCCGGGAAAAGCCTGTCGGGGATCCCCATTGAGATGGCAAGCACTCCCAGACAGCCCAGGCGGGTTTCGGGGTGCCGATCGTCCGCAGCGGGTCACCGGAGCCCGCCTGACCTGCTTGGGACACCCGCCGAGAGGGGCACAGGCTTGCAGACAAGCTTGCGGCAGAGGGGAAAAAAGAAAAAGAAAAAGAAAAAAAAAAGATAGCATGCTCAAACTTCCCCCCGGTAGCTCGGGATGTTTGCAAACAAAAGAAAACCCGCAGCTCCGGCTCCTCGGGCTCTCCCCCCTCGCAGTGAGAGGCATCTCAGAGCGCGTTTCGCTCAGTTTAAGTGTTTTTATGAGGGAGATGTTTTCTGCCCGCTGGGAGGACCCTCGGGGATGCGACTTTTCCTCGCGTCCCCGCCAGCATCACCGGCGGGTCTCGGCGCTCGGTGAGCCCGCAGCGAAGCCCAGGCGTGATGAGAAGGCGGCGGGCGGCTTCCCACAGGTCGCGACGGGACAGGAGGTGTCCCCGGCGCGGAGGTGCGCGGTTGCTTACGCGGGTCTGCAGCGGGTCGCGGGAGGAGCCCGGAGATGCGCTGGGGAACACTCGGTTGAGCAGTCTCTTCCCCAGTCTGGCGGGAGGGAGCAGGGAAGGAAGCAGTCCTGCTTCATTAGGTATAGCAGGTGGGTTGGTGTGTTTTCTGTTGGGCTTTTTTTTGTTTTGGTTTGGGTTTTTTTGCCAAGTGCTTTGCACCTAGACCGCTGACCTCTTCAGATTCCCGCCCCACCACCCCCCCCCGCAATCCTTTGTGCCATTTAAGCCCGTCTTCATCCTACTTAGACAGATTCAGCCGTGTGCTTCATGTGTCTCCCTCCCGCAATTGGCTCCAAATAAACGGATCACGAATGTAAAACTATCCCCCCAAGACATATGACTAAGAATTGTCAAGGAGACTTTGGTCCACTATCCATGTCTATTATGCCAGTCACTCATCATGATCCCTTGTGGTGTGTCATACGTCATCATGACACTGATCCATGACACAGTTTAATGCTATTCGGGGATGCTCCGGCATCGCACCAGCCGCCTGCCTCCACCCTGCACCTTTGTAACTCGCCGCAAACGCATCCCCGGCATCCTCGCCAATGGACCACCGCACGGCTTAAATTAAAAGCCACCATCCCAGGCGCTCTCCGGCCAAAAAGCGCGCTGCTCGGGGTTTCTAGCTGTTTCCCCGTTTAAGGGTTGTTTTTCCTGTCCTCCCCGCCTCGTTTTTCGCCTCGGGTCCCTCAGCGCTCCCAACCTCGGGCTGAAGGGCAGCCCCTGGACATGTCGGGGGGGGAGTGGGGGGGGTGTCTCTGCGTGTTGCCGTGCGCTACACCCCGCGTTAGGCACTCAGTTCTCCTGACAAGACACCTAAAGAGATGCCCGTCCACACATGCGCTCGTTATTCCGCGCCTGGGCGAAAGGCAGCACCTCCGCGCCGGGTGCACGCAGGGGAGGCCAGCAGAGAGCGGTGGGGGAGGGGGGGCGGGGAGGGGGGGACGGGACAAGGACACCAGCCCGCCCCTTTCTGCCCCTCCGTGGGTCGTTAGCGTGGGGAGGGGACCCGCGGTCGGTGGCGGGGTCTCGGGGCCACCGTCCGACCCGCAGTCGGAGCATCCTGCGGGCTCCGGGCGAGGGTCTGCGGGGGGGAGGCAGACAATAGCGGCGGCTGTAACACCTGCGATCTATCACGGCGATGAAATATGTACAGTAATGTGGAGTAATTGCTCTTTCCGCTTCCAGAGGGAGCTCAAAGCTGGAAAATCAAGGTTAGAGTCTTCCAAACTGTAAACAATTTCCACAGGGCACATCCAAAGCGCACGCAGATAGACAGGGAGACAGACAGAGAGAGAGAGAGAGAGTTCCCCGTTTGTCTCAGAAGGGACTTTAAGATTCATTTAACATCGTGCGAAGGAGGGATAAAGACTCTGTCAACGTGTATTAATCTGTTGAGCTGCAGCACGGAACTGAGAAACTTTCACCTGTGCGCAGCGGGGAGAAACCCGAGGCAGGGTATGAGGGGAGCGGGGACACGGGGGCTGATGTACGGCCGGATCAGCGCCGCAATAATTAATTCACTGCAGACCACAGGGTTCCTTTAGTAGGTACATAAACTGCGGCTGTAAAGGGCGACGTGCTTGCGCGCACCTTCGCGCCGGGATCTCCCACGGCAGCGGGTCAGCGCCCGTGTCCCGCCTACCTGCGGGATTTCGGAGTTGGGTCTCGGGTGGCTCACCCGAGAGCCAGGTTGCGGGGTGGGATGAGGGTGGGCACACACCCACCTTTCCCTGCACCCACCTTCCCCCGCAAGTTTTCCCGCCGCTTAACTCTGCGCGCATCTGTATGGCATGTTTTATTGAGTGCGGGTAATCCCACCCGGCGGTTCACAGTTCGGTAACGGCTGACACTAAAAAAAAAAAATTTAATGCTGACTCGGGAAGTGGCGCGCACGCTAATTAGGAGGTTCGTCGAGGAGTAGGGACCCCTGGAAGAGCGGCTGGGATCTGGGTCTGGGGAGAGACGGTGCTTCCACGCTGCGCTGAGCTCGGCCGGTGCCCAAGAGGTCAAAAAACATCCTCATCCTCCACCCCATGACACCCCCCCAACCCGTGCCACCCACTCACTTTGCCCAACCTGAGCACACCCACTCACTCACTCACACGCCGTCCCTGTATCCCGCTCCGGTCCCCTGCAGCTTCCCTGCTCCGCATCTCCTCCCCCCCACCACCCCCCCGAAGCCTCTCTCTGCCCCGCCGCTCCCCGTCTCCATCCTCGTCACCCCCCGGCTCGGCTGCCAGGACCCCGAGGAGTGTCACAACCTGCGTATAAATCACCGGGAACAAGCCGCAGGTTCGTTTCCTTCGGGGAAAAATAAACAAGTAAAAATAAATAAATGAACCCAGCTTTATTGCTCTTTTAGCAGAGAGATGGCATGTCTCCGCTTATAAAAAGCGGGGGGGCGGGGGGGGGGGGGGAGAGAAGACAGTACATTAAAGAGTCACCACCGTCTCCCTGACAAGTCATTACGCCTTTATCCCCCACCAATTAACCACACCTCACGGGGCTGCGGCTAACAGCTAAATTGGGCTGAAAACTAAGGGATCCCCTCGAGTCCCGGCGTGTGCCCGGGATGGGGAGGTCCCTTCGGGCAGCCCCCCGGGAGCGGGGACGGGCGGCCGAGCAGCATCTTCGGACCAGGGATGCTCCTTCAGAGCGCGGTCAAAACTTTCTTATTTATCCTTTTTTTTTTTTTTTTTTCCCCTAAACACCTAACCTCGCGGTGGAGCCCTGATCCATAGCACAGTCCAGCAAACAATTCTGTTTATCTCCTTTACAATAGCAATTTTATGCGGTACAATGCGACATATACAGCAATGAATATGCATAGAGAGCTGCGAGGGAACATGAATGCGTACGGTAAAATGCCACCTTCCCTACCTGTCCCTTTTCTTAGCTAGTTCGAACAAAAGGCACCCCGGATGCTTTTTGTGGCACTGAATTAATTCCAAATATTTGGTACACAAACTTAGCGAGCCTAAAGGAGATTAATTTTCCAGAGTAATCCAATTAAAAGATTTCTAAACTAATCTTTTTGCAAAAAAAAAAAAAAAAAATAGTGCAAGGCTAAAGAGGAAACTCGTTTTTATGACAGTGATTTATTGCACCAGTTTGGTCTATAGAAAGAGGCTTTCCTTGTTTGGAGATGACCACTTTCTTCCCCCCCGCCGCACCCGAGGTTGCAAATATACCCTAGCATACATGTGGCTGAATCTGTTTATTTTATTTTATTGTTATTTTCTGGAAAGACTATCATCCGGGCGCGAATCCCTCCCTTAACGCGCCAAGGAAGGGAGTTTAGTAGCTTACAAGTACCCTAGACTTTTTAAAGTGCTAATAGATTTATGGTCTCTTTTCCGACGCCCATCCAGAGTAATTAGCACATATGTTCTAAATAGATGATAGTTTTGTGAGCAATAAAGCAATTACCCATCGCTGGAGCTGACAGTTCCTCCAACTAAACTCCAACCAGCAGCTAATTGGAAAAGTCATTTCAGCTCCATTGTCTGCAATTAGTCCTGCTAAACTATTACACCCAAACTACCTGGTTTGAGGTTTATTTATTCATTTCTATTTGCATTTACAAACGTTTACCAAGTCACGCTTAACTTTTCCAGGCGACGGGCGTCTCTGGGGCTGGGTTTTGGGGTGGGTTTGTTGTTTGTTTTTTGTTGTTTTTTTTTTTCTCCTTTCGCATCCAGGAGAGACACGCTCCCATCTTGGCGCTGCTGGAGGGCTCAGCGGTTCACAAACATGTGTCCCCTCTGCTGAGCCGGGGTGATAAAACCCTATTTTCCCCACCAGTGCAGCCAAGCGGGCGGGCGAGGGCGGTGGGGAGGAAGGAGAAGGGTGATCCTGCTAAGAAAAGAAAAAAAAAAAAAAAGAAAAAAAAAACTAATTCCCCTTCCACCCGAGCTCCGCATTTAGGGACAGCCTGAATAACAACCCCCCCCAGCACCCTAAGTCGCTGGAGGAGCCCATGTGTGTCCCCCATCCAGCCCTGCCTGGGGACACGGTGCCCCCCTGCCTCTTCCCGTGGCATCGCAGGACGGGGAAAGGTCTGTGGGGTCGGGGGGACCCCTTTTCTGTCATCCTCCCCCCGAAACTGCCTCCTCCTCCTCCAGGGTGAAAAAATTAAACAAGGCGGTGGGGGCTGAGGACTTGTGCACAGTGAGTGGAAAAAATGTGTTAAACATCAGTTTGACGCCCCACCGGAGCTTCAAAATATACACCGGCTGGATTCCTTCTACTTAATTTAATCTTTATTGGACTGGGTCTCTTCTCGTCATCTATTCACTAGAAGTCCCAGCAAAACGTACCACTGGAGAGAAGAGGGGAGGTGGGAGGGGGGGTGCGAAGGAGAGGGCTGTTTAGCCCTTCATTTGAACCGCAGACTTTAGCAGGTATTTAGCAGGGAGGCACTCCAAGGAGTTTGAAGTAGGTCTCTTAAGTCAAGACTTCTGGCCAGGGCTTGAGCTGGTCCTGGAGTGGAAAAGATTTGTGTGTTGGGATGGGAACTTGTAGCCTTAGCAACAAAGTAGTCACTTGAAGGAATTTACAGCGAAAGCATCCCAGACTGAGAAAGAAACGCCAATTTCTGAGCGGCGAGGAGGGAAGAGATAGTGCCCTGGCTTGAGCCTCTAGAACAAAGCTTTTTCTATTTGCCAGCGGCCCCCAGTTTTGTCCGCCTCTCTTTTCCCTTTCTTCCTTTTTTTTTTTTTTCCTGCTTCAGCCTCAAAAAAAAAAAAAAAACCAAAAAAAAAAAAAAAAAAACAAAAAACACGAACCACCAACCTTGGCAAAATGACCCCAAAAAAACCCACGGGCACCGCCGCCAGCGCACCGGCCGGGCTCGGGCAACTGGCAAAGCGCAGTCGGTTGCCCACCCAAGGGATGGATGTAGCCCCCTTCCAAAAGCCACCCTCTGCTCGGCGGCCGGGGCTGCCTCTTAGCCCTGGCACCCTCGATAACTGCAAATTACCAAAATCCCGGTGTCTGACGGTGAGAGGCAAAATCACGTCGGGCCGCCCCTCCGCGCTGCGCGTCCGAGCATCGCCCCCCGGGAAGGCTCCTTTTACTGGCCGGGCGCTGACAGGGGGGTCTCTGGGGCTCTGGTTGCCCCCCCAGACCCCCCCGGCCCCGGGCAGGGGGTACCCTGCCCCTCGGGGTGCGCGGGGGCCGCGCCTGTGCCTCCGCGGGCGCGCAGGGTGCGCGCAGGGCAGGCGCCTACACGGGTCCGTGGGTGCGCGCACCCACGGACACGCACCCCTCCGGCCAGGCAAAAGCGATTTCGTTGCTCCCGGAGCGCACACACACCCACACCCTTTTTTTTTTTTTCCTTTTTTTTTCTTTTTTCTTTTTCCATTACGAGCGATTAGATGGTGTCTATTCAAAGTTGCTGATCCAGAGAGAAAATAGGAGTAGATAAAAGGAGATTTCAAGTGACCTCCTCGTCCCTTTCACACCAACCTGAGCCCCAGAATAGCCAAGGATCAACTCGGACAAAAGCCCTTTCCTTTTCCCTTTCAGCTTCAGAAGATTCAGTGCAAGGGGTTAACAATAAAACATATAACTCTAGACCCGTTTGGTAGGATCAGGCAATTTTGTATACCTTATTAATGACACCGTTGGATATGCCCGGGCTTCACCCCTAGAAACTTGTGAATAAAAAAAAATAAAAAAAAGAAGGGAAAAAAAAGCCTTCGCGTGGTAAATTACATAGCAGTCATTTAGAGCTTTTGTGTTGGGCTGGAGCGATTTGCTGTGTTTATTCTGTTTCGTTTAAACTTTATCTAAAGCGCATCCCCGTCCTCCACAGACCGAGAGAATACGCTGTAATAAACATATCTTACTCCTGACAGTTTAAGTGAAAATGCTAAGGTTTATTACTCAGATCAACTTCTGATGAGGTAAATATGATTATGTCGCTACTGTTGTTACCAGCCGCACTGCTGCATTTCCCCCAGCAAAATACTTTTGCGCCGTTTTATCGCGGATGCTGGGGAGAAAGTGACATTAAATACTTAAACGTCTTGGAGCCGGTCTCTGGTCTGCGGAAAGTCCAGCTCGAATCCAGTCCTGACGGACTAATCCCCGCAGTAAAAGAAATGGGATCTCTGACAGGTAACTATTAAGGAAATGATTATATACCGCCGTCGATGGCGTTGTCAGGACAATCTCGCAACTTTCAAACTCGTTTCCAAACGTCAGCTCTCCATCAAAAGCTCCAGCCCAATTGCGAATCATAAATAACACCAAATTCATCCCTAACAGAAGCCGGGGGTTTAAAATACAGTCAGAGGTGTTTCAACGCAAAGCCTCGTGTTAATGGCTTTTGTACACTTTTGTTTCTCTTGGCTTCGGCGCTGGGATCACCGCAGCTTTATTTGTGCCGAAAGTAAATATTTGGTCCTGGCTTCACCAGTGTGTTGAAAATGATTCCCAGATTTGCCTTATATAGGAAGGTTTGATTTGCATCAAGAGGTCATCAATTTATTTTCCTGGAGCTGTACTTGGGGATTGCCATGCTCCTTTATGCTCCGAGACAAGTGGCCTTCGGTTTGGGTGCTTTCTCTCCCCTCCCCACGCAGACGTGGGTTTGTTGTTTGGTTTGGGATTTTTTAGGTGTAGTTTGGTTTGGGTTTTTTTTACTCCCAGGCACATATTTAATTTTTTTTTCCCCTTCCTCCCCCCCCCATTCTTTTTTTTTTGCTTTAAATTTAAGAAAAAAATGCAGGCTTTCGGATGCTCAGGCGTTTCTGTTTGGATGGATGGCGAGCGCAAAGTTGTGATTCAGCGCCCTGCTTTCGGGTTGGCACCGGAGCCCGGTACTTTTGAGCGCTAACAAATGACAAACCCCGGCTCGGCGCGGCCCCGCTGCCGGGGAGGCTGCGGGGACGGCAGATTGCCTTCCCGAGGGGGTGGCGGGGGGGGGGGGGAATGGGGAGGGGGGGCCGCTGTCACGCCGCTTTTTTGCCAATCCCGTCTAAAATAATTCCAGGGAAGCAGGCGGCGTGCGCGGAGGGGAAGGGCGGTCGCCCCCCTGGGTTAAGCACAGGCGGAAGGCGAGGAGCTTGAGGGGGGAGGGGAGGCGACACCCTCCCGTGGTAGGGGGGAAACCCTCCCCGGGTGTCGTGGGACCCGCTGGGATGTGCAAGACCCCCGGACAACGCGGGGATGTCGGCCGCGACCCCAGGAGGTTGTTTCGGAGTGGGAAGGGGAAAGAGTTCGCTCCCACCAGTGTTTCTTTTTTTTTAAAAAAAAAAAAAAACAAAAAAAGAGGCAGGATATGCGTGATGGAGGGGCCCGGGGCATGTGCGGGGGCAGAGGAGGGGAGGGCTAAGCAGGGAAAGGTGGAGGCCCCTCTTTGCCAAGGCCAGCCGCCTTCGGTGGGATGCAGGGAAACGGCCTGGGCGATGGAGACAGGGATACCTGGAGGGGAGCGGGGGCATGCCCGCCCGGGAGGCTCTGGGGTGGGGGGGAGGCTCGGTGTCCACCCCCCGGCACCGGATTTCTTTTTAGAAAGAGGTGGGGGTCGGCACAAAGCCTCCCCCCACCACCACCACCCCCCGCCCCGGAGTGCAGGTCCCGCAGGGCGGCTGCGGGCAGCAGCGAGCGAGCAGCCCCGACCTACCCGGCGGGGCCAGCCCGACTCTCCCCCTACCCCCCCTCGGATGCCCAGGGTGATGCAACTCACCGGAGACCCCCTTTCCCAGGGGAGGGGGCCACCCCTTCCCCTCGTAAAGCACCACCTCCCGCCCGCACATCTTGTGTTCCGCTCCTCAAAGAACTTGGTTGTCTTTCAGGTCTGTCCCTGGGGTGGGGGGTGGGGGGAGACGGAACGGGACGGGACAGGGAGATGGGGAGGGAAAAGGTGAAAAATAAAAATAAAGGAGGGGAGGGGAAAAAGGGCAAAAGAAGAAAAAGGCCTGGGAGGAAAGGCCCCAGCACCGCTAATGGGAAACGAGGCCTGGCTGGGCACCGGCAGCTGCCGAGGCCTGGCCCGGCAGCGGGGGCGGCGGGGGACAGCAGGGCCGGGACGCACGATGAGGGCTGGGGGGGTCCCGGTGCGACTGGTCACATCCCCTTTGTAGCCGGCCCGGCCCGGGAAAAGGGCCGCCCCGACGTGGGGGGGGAAGAGAAGGGGGGCAGCGGAGGGGACCCCGATGCGACCCTCTGGTTTTACAGCCTTGAAGGTGTCCGCCGGGCAGAGCAGAGGACGGCTAAAAATGCTAAAAATGGGGAGCCAGAGGGACATTTTTGCACGTCAGAGCTGCTCGCTGCACCCTGTGACAGCAGCCTGGCATTTATTGTCCTCCATCTACCCCACTCACTACATGCGCGTGTGCATGAATATATATATATATACACACACACACGTATATAAGTACATCCGTGCATGTCTGAGTGTATTTTTGTACATATATATATTGCCTTGTGGAGCTTGGCAGGTGAAGCAGGCGCTTAACATTTGTTTTGGAAAATGCAGGCTACGGATCTCAGCTCCCGGCTTACAGGCAGCCCTGCCACTTCCGAAATAATAATAAATAATAACAATAAATACCACCGATTGGATTTTATATTATACCCTACACCCCCCTCACCTCCCTCCCCGCCAGAAATAGGGTGTAGAAGTTGTCACCACTAAGCTCCAGAAGAACTTTTCCTTTCCGGAGGGGTCGAGAGGGCTGCAGAGGAGAGAGGAGCCACCGCCGTCCCGGGTTGGGTTACACCGGGTGGGGGAAGAAAGAGAGATACAGAAAGGAGGGGGAAAAGGAAAAGGGGAAAAAAAAAAAAAAAAAAAAAAGGTTCTAAATCCTCCCCAAACTGTGCCCCCTTCAGCTCCTAGCCAGGACCCCGGCCTGAGGAAAGCGGGGTCCGGGGCGACGGACGGAAAATTAAGTCTGAGCAAGTCCCCAGCGCCGTCTCCCCTGCCCGTTCCAGATCCGCAGAGGTTAAAAAGCAATCAAAGCTCGTTTCCCAATTAAATGTGAGTTGTGACCATTTCCAAGTGTCCCTGTAATTTGTCGGGGAGAGGAAATGCCTCCTGCCGAGTGAACTGTGCTTTAACCTGGCCAGCTGAGGCATGAGGCCACTTTTACTGATGGATGCCCTCCGTCCCGGCTCCTTGTTCCCCGGGCTCCTGCACAACAACAGGACGCCGCGGTCGGGATTTTCCACGGGACTCCCGCAAACTTCACCGGCCCTTCCCCGCATCGTCTCTTTTTTGGTTTTTTTTTTGTTGTTTTTTTTTTTTTTAAAAAAAAACCAAACCAAAACAAACAACAAACCACATTTAATAGTCGCTTATCCCTCAGCACGCAGCAAATGCAAACCGCCAAGCGCTTGCAGCCAGGCGAGGGGAGAAAATACCTCCCCGCCGCACACACACACACACACATACACACCCCTTACTCAAACCAGCGCAATTTGAGCGGGTTTGGGCTTCCTCCTGATTGCTGTTGCGCCCAGCCAGGCTGGGAAGCATCTGATTGCTGCCCCTTAAATCTGTTGACACTATCACCCAGATAAACAGGCTGCACATCGATCTTTTCATTAGGTGATCAAATAACAAACAGAGCAGGTGAAAGAGGAGAGCCGGAGGATGCTGGCACTTCCCCCACCGCTGCCGGCGCTGGAAGTTGTGCTCGAACACGCGTGGGTCATCTCTGAGAGACACGCGTGTTACCTTAACGAGGGAGGGGGGGATGCAGTGGAAATACCCCCACACGGTTCTCTAGGGGGGAAAGGTTGGGGCGGGGGGAGAAAATCCCGGGGCAAAATGAGGGCTCCCTCCGCCCAAATAACGGGACGCCGGGGAGAGGGGGGTTGGGGGGAGAGCAGCCCTGGGGAGGAGGAGGAGGGGGGGTGGGGGGGGTGGGGGGGAGGTTGGAGAAGGTCTCCCCCCGCCAAGTGCCGCGGCCCCGCTCCCCTCCCTCCGCCCCGAAAGCCCGAGGATAGAAGCGGCGACTTGCCTGGGGTGTCCCGGGGTGTCCCGGGGAGCCGGGGCCGGCGCAGCCCGGGCGGAGGAGCCGGGCGGCGGCTGCTGGGTCCGTCCACCTTCTCCCAGGCTTTCCGCCTCTCTCTGTGTCTGTGTCTCTGTCTCTCTCTCTCTCTCTCTCTCCCTCTCTCTCCGTGCCTCGCTCTGCCTCTTTTACTCTCTGTCTCTTCACAGTCTGGGGAGTAAAATCTGGATGATATACATACCGAGCTTGCTTTTTTTGTCCGATTTAATCTTATTCGTTTCACCTTTTCACTGACCAAGAGGCAGGACCGAGAGTTTATTTGGAAAGAGGGAGAGAGAGGAAAGGAGCCCACTGTTGCATAGTCAATAACATCCTTTTTATCAATGCAATATACAATAGAGACGGCTTGGCCCAGGGACTCATTGAAAATCTCTTCATTATTTCGGGACAAAATCAAGCGTTTATTCTGATCTCAGAAATGATGAAGGATTCTCCTCTCCAGCCGGCTCCCAGCCTCAGATTTCAGAGCTGACAGAGAAAGAAAAAAAAAAAATGCGATCACGATACATCAAAGTTGAGGGCTTTTTTTTTTTTTTTGGCTTTAATGAAAGCAACATCTCTTTACAAAAAATAATAACAATAAAACTTTTGTCATGTATTTCATCCCCTTTCCTCCCGCAGGTTTTTCCCCCGGCTTCCAATCTGATTATAAACTTTTACAGGAGCTGAGAGGAGGGTAGGGTGTCGAGTTGTTTTGGGTTTTTTTTGGTTGGGGTTTTTTGGGGGTTTTGGGGTTTGGTTTTTTTACAGTTTGTTTCCTCTTTGTCATGCACAGTCTTTTCGACCCAAAGCCAATTTCAGACCTCTGTCTGAAGAGGGAGGTTTCCGGGAAGGCAGCCTTGTGAGAAAGGAAGGACAGAAATTGGAAAGAAGGGGGTTCTGCTCCCCGGTGCGGTTTTCTATTAAAAATAAAGAAGGGAAAGGTGAGGGGGAAAAAAAGGAGTAAAATAATAAAAGACGGGGGTGTGAAAGGCCGCAGACAGGCAGGGTGGGGGAGCCCCCCCGGCTCCCCCGGGCCGGCGGCTCCTGCCCGCTAGATGGCAGCCGGCGCCAGCGATTCCTGCGCCGCGCCGGGGCCGGGGCCGCGGAGGAGCGCGGAGAGGCGCGGAGCGGGGCGGAGGGGCTCGGAGCGGGGCCACCGCGCCGTGTGTTCCCCGCGCGTCCCACCCGCAGCTCACTTTGGGGAGGGGGGGGTCGGGGGGGAGCACTGCCCGCAGCGTGGTTGGGGTTGTTCTGGCCCTAAAAAAAAAAAATTAAAGGAGGGGGGTGGGGGGGGTGGTTTCCCACGCGGGAAGGCCAGCGGGGCGGTGGGAGGAGGGTGGGCATGTTAGGTGAGGAAAAAGGGGTGAGGGCCCGGCTGCCAAAATAGCCCAAAGTGGAACGGGAGCGGGTAGAGGTGTAAATGTGTGCGCGGACACGAGTGTGTGCGTGCGGGGGGTGTGTGTGTGGGGGGGGGGGGTGTGCGCGCACACGCACTCCTGCTCCTCCGCGCAGCGAGCGCGTTTTCTTCTCCATCATTAAAACCCCCGGAATGGCTTTTGGAATCGTGAAGGGAGAGAGAAATCCCGGGTTCAGACGTGGAGGAAAGTGGGGGGGGGGGGGGGGGGGGAGGGGGGGAAAGAAAAAAAAAAAGAAAAAAAAAAACACCAACAACTTTTCACGGGGAGCCCACATCGTTCCCTTTTAATTTCCCCTTTCCGCCTATCGCAATGCATCCTCCTCTGTCGATGTGTGTGCGGGGGGGGGGGAGAGAGAGAGAGAGACCGTAGACGACCCATACTAATCAGGTCTCAAAGTAAATAGCAGCGCAGGGCGATCTCAATGTAAATTGTGCTTGTCAGAAGAATCCCCTCTCCCTCCCTCCTTCTCTCTACCCTCCCTCCCTCCCTCCCTCCCTCCCTCCCTCCCTCCCTCCCTCATTCCCCCCCTCCTCCCCTCCCTTCCCCATCCCAGTCAGTAGGTAGCGGAGAATATAAAAAAAAAAAAAAAGGGGGGGGGGGAGGGGGGGGAGCGCTGGGGGGGCAACCAATGGAGTGAAGGAGGCTTGGCTAACCTTAGCCTCCCATTTTCTCTCCCCCCAATTCAGGGCTCTGACCAGTCAGTCGCCTTTGATTATCAGTTGCCAGCAGCCCTTCTCTTGGCTCCTTGACACGAGCTCCATATAAGGCAGCGATCTCCATAGAAACGTGTCAGTTTCAATAGTAGTGTCAAAGTTCACTATATACAGACATTCGCGCAGATCCCCCTTTCGGAAACATTGCTCTGCTAGGCTTCCCGTTTAAACGCATTCATTTTTTGGGTCTCTCTCTCTCTCTCTCTCTCCCTCTCTCTCTCCCCCTCTCTCTCTCTCTCTCCCCTTTCTTGCATATTCTATTAGTTGTGTGCTTCCCCCCCCCCTTCATCTCCCTCTTCTCCTTCCTTTTCTTCTTTTTTCCACCCTTCCTCCTTGTGTCTTTCGCTTCATTCCTGCAGGAGAAGAGAAGAAGAGAGAGGTGAAACTAAAAAAAAAAAAAAAATCTCGGAAAGAAAGAAAAAAGGGGAAAAAGCAGAGAGAGAGAGACGGGGGAAAAAAAAAAAAGCCCGGAGAGAGAGAGAGAGAACGCGTTCACATCTTAATACCGTTATTATTTTGACTATTCTTGCCTATTTTTTTATTTTGGGGGAGGGCTTCACTTCTGGCTGATGAGTTTTTACCCGAAATACTTTTTTTAGGCAAACAAACAAAAAAAAAAAGAACCTTTTTGGGGGCGATTTCCACCGATTTTTTTTTTCTTATTTTTTTTTTCCTCGCAACCGACATCGTGCGCTCTCACAGAAGAAGAAGAAGAAGGAAGGGGCAAGAAAGAGGAAAAGAAGAGGATTTATTTACCCGACCTACTTTGGATCTCTCTTTTTCCTGCGCGTGTCATTATTATTCCCGTTCTCTATTTTTACACTTCGCCGTGAATTCGTCTCCTCTGCGAATTTAGTCACATCCGATTTTTTTTTTTTTTTGGCGAATTTTTTTTTCTCTTTTTTTTTTTTTTTTTTTAAAAAAAAAGGGGGGGGGAGAGAGAGCGCGAGCGAGCGAGAGAGACAGAGAGCGAGAGAGAGCAGCTCGGGAGAGAAAGAGCAGCGACCGGCAACCTCCTCCTCCTCCTCCTCCTCCGCCGCCGCGACAGGAGATCAAACTGCCTCAGCTCCCCGCCCGCCTCCGCCGCGCTCCCCGGCTCCGCCGCCCTGCATGGCTGACGGCGCCCTGCCCTGGACCTGGCCCCCGGACACCTCCATGCCCTGATCGCCGGCCGACGGCTCCTCTCTCCACCTCCCGCCTCCCCGAGAGCCCGCACCGGCGGCACCGGCTGCGGCGGCGGCAGCGGGAGCAGCCTCCGCGGGAGCGGCCGGGCCCCGGCGGCGGCGAGCGGCGAGCGGCGACCTCCTCCTCCTCCTCTTCCTTCCCCTCCTCCTCCTCCTCCTCCTCCTCCCTCTCCTCCTCCTCCTCCTCCTCCTCCTCGGCGGCGCGGCGGCTTCCTCTATGCCCGCGCATCCTCCGCGCTCGTAGCGCCCGCACCGCGTGTGCCTGCGCCCGCCTGCGCGTCTGCGTGTGCGCGAGTGGGGAAGCGGTGTGCCGGGCGGCGTGCACGCGTGTCTGCCTGCCTGTGCGGGTCCGGCGCGGTACTCTCCTGAATGCCTCTCCCGACAGCCTTGTTCGCCGTTTCTGATTTTGCAACTTGAAGTGGTCGGCGGGGGGGGGGGGGGGGGAAGGCGCGGAGAGGAGAGGCGGCGAGAGCCGGAGAGAGCGGGAGCGGAGGGGGGAAGCGACCAGGCGGGGGTATTTTAAAGAAGGGGGGGGGGGGGAGCGCAGGAAAGGGAAGGGAAGGAAAGGGAAAGGGAAGGGAGGAAGAGGAAAGGGGGGGAAGGAAAGGAGAAAAAAAAAAAGAGAGAGAGAGAGAGAGAGGGAGAAAATCCTCCGTCGCCCCCTCCCCCTCCCTAAAAAAAAAAAAAAAAAATTAGCGAGAGGAGGGGGGCTCGCGGCGAAAAATAAATAAAATAAAGAAAACGGCAGGAGCGGCTCCAGCCGGCAGCAGCGGCGGCAGCAGGGCAGCGGCGGCGGCGGCAGCCGAGGCGGAGGCAGGCGGCAGGCAGGCTCCCCCCGCTCCCCGCTCGCCCCCGGCGCCCGGCCGGCCGCCCCCCGCCCGCCCCCCGCCTCTCTCCCCGGCAGCCCGCAGCGAGACGCGCCGCTCCCCAGCACTTTTTTGGGCCCGAGATATGGCAATGGTAGTTAGCAGCTGGCGAGATCCGCAGGAAGACGTGGCCGGGGGCACCCCGAGCGGCCCCAACCCCACCGCCGCCCAGCCGGCCCGGGAGCAACCGCCCCAGCAGCAGCAAGGGGGCTCGGCCGCCCCGCACACCCCGCAGACCCCCAGCCAACCGGGACCCCCCTCCACGCCGGGCACGGCCGGGGACAAGGGAGCGGGCCAGCAGGGCTCGGGGCAGAGCCAGCAGCACATCGAGTGCGTGGTGTGCGGGGACAAGTCCAGCGGCAAGCACTACGGCCAGTTCACCTGCGAGGGCTGCAAAAGTTTCTTCAAGAGGAGCGTCCGCAGGAACTTAACTTACACATGCCGCGCCAACAGGAACTGTCCCATCGACCAGCACCACCGCAACCAGTGCCAGTACTGCCGCCTCAAGAAGTGCCTCAAAGTGGGCATGAGGCGGGAAGGTGAATATTTCTATCCCTACTTATTGCTATTTTAACCAGCGCTGCCTCTTCCCCCCGCGGCGGTGCGGGCGTGCGTGTGCCAGGGCTCTCCCCTCTGTCTCTGTCTCCCTGCCTTGTGCATACGCGCACACACCTATATGCATATACATATATATACACGCGCGCACACGCGCAGATATATGTGTATATATATATATATTTACGGCTCTCCGTGGCGATCTAGGTCTCTCTCCCTCTCTATTTCCATGCACACGTCAATCTCTCCCTCTGCCTGCACTCCATCTGGCAGCTTTGCGCCAGGTTTTGTTGTTATTGTGGATGGTGGTTGGTGGTGTTTTCTTTTGCTTTTCGGTTTGTGCCTCCTGCCCTCCCTCCCGCTCCTCCCCACCCCCTTCCCCGGCACCGCCGCGCTCGCCCCTTCCCCGCTCATTGTGCCCGGAATTTTACCATTATTACCGTTATTATTATTATTATTACTACTACTACTAGTACGATCGCTCGCTAAATATTTATCATTTAGCCGCTGTCTCCGCTCCCGCGCGCGTGTGAGTGTGTGTGTGTGCGTGTGCGTGTATTTGGATGTGGTTTTGTCTATTGTTGGCATGAGACCGGGGGGTGGGGGGAGATACATCTCTCTCCCGTACGAGATGTGCTTCCATTCAGCTTCCTTTTCCCCCCACCACCACCACCCCCCCCTTCCGCCCCATCATTTCTTTTTAAACCCGCAACACTTCTCGGTAGATCCATTTCCCAGCCTCATTCATTTTATTTCCCCCCACCCCGAAAGAAAGATGAAAGACGTGTAAGTAGGGAAGAAAAGAGGAAAGGGGGTGAAAAAGAGGAAAGGGCAGAAAAAGAAAAAAAAAGAGGGGGAAATGTACTACTCTATCTCCGCTTCCCTGTGCTTCCCGGTGCCCCGGAGTGTGCTTCTGTGCGAGATTTGGCCTTGTTTTCACTCCATGCGTTCAAAGGAAAGTTTGTGACTGAACCGGGTTTCTGTACTTCTGTCATTTCTTTTTTTTTTTTTTTTAGCACGCTGCTCATTTTATTTCTTCATCAAACTCCACCCTCTCCTTAAAGCCTGCATACAAATCGCGATTTATAACCTATTTACCGGTCCTTCTCATTTTAGCAGAATCCGCAGCCTGCATCTGGCAGCGGGCTCCTCACCATTTCCAACTGCTCTGCTATTTATTTATTATTTTTTTCCTCCTCCTTTCCAAGAGTCGCTGTGGTTTTTCCTTGCGTTCAGGCTCATTCTCGCGTAGGAAGATTTCCTGCCCTCCTTTCTCCTCGAAATGTATTTTCTCGGTTTACAGTTAAAGTTTACCCTGTGACTGTCGTTAAAGATGTCTTAGAGTCACATCAGCGAAACAGTCAATTTTGCGGAGCGGGGATTACTACTGCCTTAATTGGTTTTAAAATTATATTTTATATGCCACAAGAAAAGGAATGAAGCTGCTCCAGATCTGAAAGAGCTCGCAAATATGACGACTTCATTGGTAGCTTCAGGGGCTGTTGGTAGGCGTCTGGGAGAGGGGAAGTGGGGGGGAGAGCCAAAAAAAAAAAAAAAAAAAAAAAAAAGAAAAAGAGGGAGAGAGGAAAAAAAAAACAAACCCAAGTTAGAATTGTGCTCGCAGTTAATTGAAAAATAACTGCCAAGTTTACAAGCAGATTGAAGAGGGGAGAGGTGGGCTGGAGGGCAGGAGGAGAGAGGTCCGGGCCGGGAGGCGAGGAGGGCTGGTTGAGGGGGGGGGGAGGAAAGAGAAAGTTGAGAAAATGTGTGTCACGCCGGCGAGAGGAGTGATGTGGGTGTGCGTGTGTGTGTGTGTGTGTGTGTGTGTGTGAGGGTGTGCGGGGAGCCAGCCCGAGTGGCCGCATCTTCCCCTGAAGTTACCTTTGTTTACATGGCGTGCGGCTGCTCAGGCTGGCACTGATGGAGCCAAACACACGCATTACACACACTCTTTAAAAAAAAAAAAAAAAAAAAAAAAAAAAAAAACAACTTTGGTCAGCTTTCGGGACTCGAGGCATGCTTACGCTCTGTGTGGAGATGGTTAATGAATCCAGTGTTTTTGCAGTTGCAAGCTTGTGCATTCACTGTGCAACGCTGACTGCAGGCTTTTGCAGTGGCAACAGCGCACCAAAGATATTAATTACACCGTCCCCTTTTTTTTCCACGAATGTTTGGCTATTGTAAGTTCGGACCTTTTTGTTTTATTTCACCCCTTCCCTTGATAATATTTAATCTTTCTCTTCCTTTTAGCAGGGAGAACTTTGCTGGGCGGGGGATGGGGGGGGGGGGTCCTCTATGGAAAGCTGGTTCTGTGTAATAAAGTTAGCAATGGGGAGCTGGGGGGCTGCGACCTGTTCCAGCTTGAAGGGCAACGACGCGGTATTTTTGAAGAAGACGGACGCATTTATTTTTATGAATTATTTTATTTTATTTTTTTTTAAAAGCGACACAGCAGTTCACTTGTAAATCTCAGTGCTACCAGGGCAATCGGCTGGGATCCACAACAGAGCCTGGCTATATTTTTAACAGCTGGCTGTGATTTTTAACCCCACTTTCTCACCACCCGGAGGATTTCTTTGATTTTTCTTTTTTTTTCTTTTTTTTTTTTTTACGTGCGGGGCTGCCTTTTGTTGCGAGAGGGGCGGGGGGCCGGCGTGGGGGGGGGAGTGGGGGGTGGGATGGGGGGGTGCGGATTTGTCTTGTTTGCCTTGGCTTTTTTTTTTTTTTTGCTTTCTTTTTAATCTGTGTTTATTTTGTGAAGCCTGTCTGCATTTGTGGGGGGGGTGGAGGGATGTTGGGGCTTGGCTGCCGCTGGGCTGGGGCTGCCTGAGCAGGGGTCGGGGCCGATGCTGCCGGGGCAGGGGAGGGGGGGGTGGGGGCGATGCAGGTCGGCTGCAGCTGCCCGGCTCCGCATGCCTCTGTCTGTCCGTGTCTGTGCGTCTGCCGGGGGCGAAGCGGGGAGGATGGGGGGTGAGGATGGGGGGGAGGAAGGTTGGGGGGGGGGGTGGGGGGGGGGGGAGAAGAGAAAGAAGCCCGGCATTGTCTCCGGCTGGCTGGCAGCGCCGCCGGGGCGATGCCTGCGATCCTCCTGGATGCACATTTCCTCTCCTTCTCTCCTTCTTTTTGTCAGCGGTTCAGCGAGGAAGGATGCCGCCCACCCAGCCCAACCCCGGCCAGTACGCCCTGACCAACGGCGACCCCCTGAACGGCCACTGCTATCTCTCGGGATACATCTCCCTGCTGCTGCGGGCCGAGCCCTACCCCACCTCCCGCTACGGCAGCCAGTGCATGCAACCCAACAACATCATGGGCATCGAGAACATCTGCGAGCTGGCCGCCCGCCTGCTCTTCAGCGCCGTCGAGTGGGCCCGCAACATCCCCTTCTTCCCCGACCTGCAGATCACCGACCAGGTGGCCTTGCTGCGGCTCACCTGGAGCGAGCTCTTCGTCCTCAACGCCGCCCAGTGCTCCATGCCCCTCCATGTGGCCCCGCTGCTGGCCGCCGCCGGCCTCCACGCCTCCCCCATGTCGGCCGACCGCGTCGTCGCCTTCATGGACCACATCCGCATCTTCCAGGAGCAGGTGGAGAAGCTGAAGGCGCTGCACGTCGATTCGGCCGAGTACAGCTGCCTGAAAGCCATCGTCCTCTTCACCTCAGGTGAGGGAGGGTGGGGGGGGGGGGCGAGGGGGGAGAGAGGGAGTAAAAGGGGAAAAGCGGGGGAAGGGGGAGCGCCGTGGAAAAAAAAAAAAAAAAAAAAAGGGGAAGAAAACAGCGGAAAAATGAAAAAAAAAATTAAAATTGAAATTTTTTTCTAAAGAAAAGAGGCGGAAGGCCGAGGTAGCGTGTACGGCCCGGGACAGGGATCACCCTCCCCCTCAGGCTCCACCGATGCCCAGATAAGCACCGATGTCCAAATGAGCACTGATGCTCAGACAGGCCCCTTCCCCGCCCCCGCCAAAAAAAAAAAAAAATACTAAAAAAAAAACTAAACACATAATATATATAAAATATCAAATTAAGTGGAGGCGGTGGAAACATGCATGTTAACAATTTTTCCCTGTGATAGATGGTTCGAATTAACTAGCGGGAAAGTGCATTAGCGTCGCCTTTGAAGTGCTCTGGTCGTAGCCTATAAGAATATAATACGTCTTCTATTATTGTAACCTGCGAGGGAGAAATTTATAAACATCAAAGGAGAACGATATGGAGGAAATATAGGAAATAGAAACAAGGCGAGATAAGAGGCCTGGCGGTGTCATTTTTTAATTATTATTCTAATTATCGCCACGATGGGGCTAATTGCCACTTTTTCTGCTTGTTTGTTTTTCTTCCCCCCCCCTCCTTATCCCTCCCCCCTCCCCCACACTCTCCCTTATCCCCTTGCTCCTCTCTTGTCCCGGTTTCTCCCCCCTTTTCCAAACCGGTCTTCCCGGTTAGCGGTAACTAAATAGCTCCGATAAATCTGGCTTAAAACTAGGCCGAGGCAAAATTAAAAGCATTCCCGAACAAAGATGGCAAATCGTTCAAAGGCCTTGTTTAACAGTAAGCAGTTTATAATCCATCAATATATGTTGCCTTTCATGCATGAAAAATAGTATTTACATTGTATTAAAATGACTCCTAAATTTGCACAATATTGTAATGTAGCAAATGTAGTATTAATATCGATTTGAACATCAGATAATTTATTTAGACAGGAGTATCTAATTTGTATGCAGGGTGGTCGGAGACGTGTACTGTGACTGCCCCCTTTTACTTCCAGTGCAAATGCAGTCTCGCAGCCTTGGAGGGGAATATTTCTTTGCAGAGGATAAAGTGCAGATCTTAAAACAAATGGAAGATTTACTGAATAGCCGGCTCGACATTTTAATGTATTTTATCTTAATAAGTCTTCTTGATGGAAACATGTTTTTCAAAAGTGACAAAGAGACCTGCCGGCATTTATCAGGCTGATTTAACTCCCCAGCCTGCCCGCAGACTCGCAGACTTTCCCTTCCCATTCCTTTCAGGACGCTCCTCAATACACACGGACGGCCGGGGACAACCCTTTTGGATTTTTTAGTAGGAGTCTTATTATTATTATTGCTATCAGTACTATCTTTTTTCGCTCAGACCCAACTTTGAGAGATTCTTCCCAAGCAGAGGTGGGGGGTGCTGGCCTGTGCCTCGGCCCTTCCGCCCACCAAAGGCCCCGGGAAGGCAATTGCCACAAATGTGAACAAATTTAGGGGGTATTTTATTTTACTTTACTTTATTTTATTTTCTCTCTCTTTCCTTCGTTACCCTCCCCCTCTCCCCCCTCACCTCCCCCCTTTACCTTCCCCAAAAGATCGACCTTGGCTATAAACGCGGTCAGTGGCTTGAGAGGAGCCCTCTTTTCACGTACATTAGGGACAAATGCCGTAATTAAACGTTTGCGAGGGGAGAAGCCCCTTCCCACAACGGAGCGGAGCGTGAATGGGGCTGAGGAAGGGGAACAATAATATTATTTTGGAGCAGGATCGCACGGGGCACCTCAGAAAATGGAAATACAGCTGTCAGGAGTAATCTACCCCTTACCCCCATCCACACATTTCCACTTTTCACTAAACTTGTTTTGATTGCTTAGCCAGAGGGGAATTCATGGGAAGCCTTTCTCAAAGTCATCCAACTTTTAAACAAACTTTGACTGATGGAAAAGACATTTTTAGGCATATTGTCCTAAGTCCTTCGCTAAGGACTAAGTATTTAAAGCTGGCATGGGTTTCTCCTGTTGTGGTTTTTACTTTCGGGCTCCGGATAGCATGTATTTAATCCGTAAAATTCTGGACACCGTCCAACGACTGGGTCGTGACCCAAAACCTGCTTCTTTCTTGCCTGCTTTTTTCTTTTCCTTTTTTTTTCCTCCTCTCCCTTTCGCCCCCCCCCCCCCCCAAACTTTAGAGTTATTAATTCCTACACCTACCTTTTCCTCGTCATAAACAAACGTTTCCAGGAAGGGACCGAGCCAGATAACATAAATCCAATAAATCTATTTGCAGAGCAATAAGAACTTTGATTTCTAGTTAGATGCCAGCTGATTACATCTATATTTTCTGAACACTAAACTCTTCTGAACGCGTAACATGAAATACATTCCCGCCACTACAAAGGGGGAAGGCTGGAGTGTGCTGAACAGTAATGGTTATTTATTTACATAATTTCTTTTCCATAGACTGCAGGAAGAAATATAGAGCTTTCCCTTATTGACACACTGCCATATAAAAAAACAGTGAGGCACACACAGGATTTTCACATTAGCCCACTTTCTGAGATAGAATAATAATTCACCTCTGGTAAACACGGATTGCATTATTTCTCCCATGGATTGCACCTCTCCGGACTCCGTAATCTAATCGAGCTGTGCATCCCTTAATTATTATTAGTTTTAATCCCGTTCTGAGGGGAGAGTTAAGCCTTCCCACCGCCACCTTTAACGATGCGGAATAAAATCCCGGGTAAAGGCATATGCCAGACCATTTAAAATAATTAAAGCTCAATAGATATTACCGGCACGAGAAAATCCCGAGTGTTTGGAGGTCTGAGGAAAAACCCAAGGCGTTATTTTTCCCAAACCCCCCGCTCCCTCCCCAGGCTGCCGCAGCTTCCCCATCCACATTGTCCAGTGACCTGCAGTTATAGGTGCACTTACCGTAAATATCTGATAAATATTTTACTAACCTTAAGGGTATGACATATGGGGCATAAAGAAAAAAGCCCTGCTAGGGTGTCAGTAAGACCCTTTCATATTGCATTGTTTGGAAGTTGAATAGGATCCTAATGCATAATGGGAAGATAATGCATGTAAAATAGCAAGATATATGTAAATATGGAGTGTGATTTGTGGCAATCAACATATGAACAGGCCTGTGTTTTTGATATATATTGCAAACAAGAACAGGCCCGAGCTTTTGATAGATATATATGTTGCAACCTGGTGCTTTAGATGTTGCAAAATATCCTTGCATTAGAGGTACAGTATGGATTAGCAGAGCAGCCTGGCTCAGATAATTGTATATCTGAGGGATGCCAAGTCCGCAGCTCAGGTCAAAGGTTCTCCTCCTCAGAAGTTCCTGAATTATGGCTTGTTTTATTTGTATTTTTGCTCGAGGCCATAGCATTGTAGATGAAGGTGTTCAGAAATCTTTGTAAAGCCAGTTCTTGATGCGGGAAGACTTAAAGTTCAAAAATGCAGTTGCGACACATTTTTACACATTTTTTTTTGTTATTTTATTTTTTGGGGGGGGGCTTTGAATAATTTGTTGTGTCCTTCCAGGGTCATAATTCTACATTCACAATTTTGTAATGTCCTTTTGGGGGCCATTAACATGCATTAATTCATATACGGATCTATATATTAGCAAAGTCTGGCTTTGATCTGTGTTAAACCGCACTGCCAGCTGACTGCCTCCCTCTGATCCTGATGTGTTTTGTTGTTGGGTTTGGTTGTGGGTTTTTTGGTCTTTTTTTTTTTTTTTTTTTTTTAATATTTATTATTAATCTCCGAAACAATGTGAATGGTTGAAACCATCCGGGGCATACCCACCACTTTTCCACCACTGTAGTTTCCTGCGCAAGTCTTTCCCCGAGCAGCCCGTGGACAATTATCCCCTTTTTGGGGGCTGTGTCGCACGTAAATGTGCGTGTGTAAAGGCGCATATGCATCTATACCTCTCCTCGCGTATGTGTGCACACACGTACACACAGAATAATGCACCTCGGTACCAGCGCAGGGGTGTGAAGGGTTTTCTCCTCCCGGATTAATACGATTTTGCCCAGGTCGTACCGTTCTGCAAGGTGCCGGGGGGGTTGTTTCTGCCCGTATATATACGCGCCATAGGGACCTATAGGATCCTATAGATTCTCAGGCCGCATTTCGGGCAGGCTTCTCCCCCCACCCCCGCCGCAGCCGCCCCCAGCTTTGTGTCTGCGAGCTGCAGCCGCCGGCTCCGGCGACGAGACCGCACCGACCCCGCCGTTTTCCGCCGGATTTACCTCAAAAAAAAAAAAAAAAAAAAAAAAAAAAAAAAAAAGCGGGTCCGTTTTGCGGTGGCTGTCGGCGCGGTAGGGGCAGGGGGAGGGGGGGACGACCCCCCCTCTCCTCTCGGCATCCCCCGGCCGGCTCCCCGCCAGCCGCTGCGGGTCCCATCCCTGCCTGTCTCTGATGCGCAGCCATGTCAACAAACTCCCTCTGCCTCCCCCTGCGTGTGCGCGCCTCCGCTTCTTATCTTTATTATAGTTATTAGTATTATTGTTATTATTTTCCCCAATATCGCCCTTTTTTCCCTCCCCCTCGTGCTGTTTGACGGAGGCTGGTCCCGCTGAAGGGCTGCCCGGAGTGTCCCGGGGGGGTGGATGAGGGGGTTGGGGGGGGGGGGTGTGTGTGATGGGGGCGCGTGGGGAGTCTGGGGGGTGCAGGCACCCCACCGCATCCCCCGCGGAAATACCCGCGGGCAGGTCGCGTTGTTTATTCGGCGGCGGTGCGGGATGGGGTGGGATGGGGGGGGGGGGTTGGGGATGGGATGGGATGGGATGGGGGGGGAGGGGTGCGCCTTTAGGGGCGCCCCCCCATCCCGGCGGCGCTTTCCCCTTGCGCTTCCCCGCCACTAACCATCTCCCCCCCTCCCTCCCCTCCTTCCTCCTTCCACCTCCTCCTCTTCCTCTCCCCCCCACCCCGCGCCGCCGCCGTTCCGCGGCTGCCTCCGCGGGCGCGGATGCGGCGGGGCAGACGCCTGCGGCCTGTCGGATGCTGCGCACATCGAGAGCCTTCAGGAGAAGTCCCAGTGCGCGCTGGAGGAGTATGTGCGGAGCCAGTACCCCAACCAGCCCAGCCGCTTCGGCAAGCTGCTGCTGCGGCTGCCCTCCCTGCGCACCGTCTCCTCCTCCGTCATCGAGCAGCTTTTCTTCGTCCGCTTGGTAGGTAAAACCCCCATCGAAACCCTCATCAGGGATATGCTACTGTCGGGGAGCAGCTTCAACTGGCCTTACATGTCCATCCAGTGCTCCTAGAGCCCGGCCCGCACCCCCGGCAGAGAGGCGGCGGAGCGGCGGAGGCGGGAGCGCTCGCACCGAGGGGCAGTTCGGGGTGCGGGGGGGGCCCGGGAGGCGGACACCGAACAAAAGAAAGGGCCGAGGAAAGGCGCAGAGGTGTGGCCGTGGTGGGGGGAGAAGGACGGACCCGGCGTGGGTCCGCGGAGGTTCGGGATGTTGCGCTTTTTTGGTTGGTTTTGATTTTTTTTTTTTTAATTTTTTTTTTTTTTCGGAGAGGAGGAAAAAAGAAATAAATAATAATAATAAAAGAGACAAAAAAAGCAAAAAAAAATTTAAAAAAATAATAAAAAAAAACAAACAAAAAAAATATGAGTATTGAGGGGATATTAATCAAACCTGAAGGGGATACTGGATCTTCCAGGATTTATTGTGGACTGTTGTTGATATATGCTGTACAGTAACAAACAAAACAAAACGCGTTGAAACTGAACTGAACCTTGTGTAGAATGAAAAAAAAAAAAGAAGAAAAAAAACAAAAAACAACCAACAAACGAGCAAACAGACAAACAAACAAAAATTCCACGCGCAAACACTTACCACGAGCATTGTTACTCATTTTGTAAAATATTAGTCTTTATTTTCATTTTTTGTAAAACTTAAAACATCGTATGCGCATAAAGGAAAAAGAAAAAAAAAAGAAACGAGAATTAGGGGAAAATAACATTTTCCAAATAATTATAAAAAAAATTGTCCTGTGTCTATGTATCTATATCTGTTTTGTATTTTTTTCTGGTTCCAAACCAGGTTTCCTGTGATTCTATACTAATAATTTTTGATATAACCCTTTGCTTCTTATAATGAGTGCGATATATGTTGTCGAAGCTGTTCTTCAAGAATTAAAATTGAAGTGAGAATTTAAACAAAAATAAAAGGATTTAGCAAAAAAAAAAATCAACTTATCACCCCACAACCCATGAGTCTTGTTGCTTGAAACATGCCAACAGTTCACCAAAAAAAAAAAAAAACCTAACAAAAAACAAACAACCAAACAACAACAGAATCTCCCTGGATTTTTAACTCCTGTACTGGTGTCAAAAGGGAGAACTTGAAAAAATGCTTGTGAGGGGTAACAAAGTTGTGTAAACCACGTGATGTTCCAAAACTGACTTGACTGTGGAAGTTTAGGGCTGAGCTGTCAAGGCCTAGGAGGAGTGAGCGGGAGGTGCGGCGCCATGGTGATGGTGATGATGATGATGATGCCATAGGTGACCTTGCTTGGCTGGGGCTGCAGGGCAGACTCTCCATCGAGGCCGACGGGCCCCAACACGCCGGCCTACCCTTGTGTGGTTATTTTTTTGGAAGCACTTTTCCCCATCAGCTGGAGTTTCTGCCAAGTTCACACCTTGCTGCTTTGCTCTTAGACGCCATTGGCATGGATTGAAGTCGCCGTATGCCACCACTGCCGCCCGTGCAGCGGGAGGCATACTGTCGCCCTGACTCCTGCTTGCCGCTGGCATGGTGGCTTTCTGCTTTTGTGGGTTTGGGGTGGGGGGGTTGGTTTTTTGGGTTTGGTTTTTTTTTTTTTGGCTTCTTCTCTCTTCTTTTCCACCCCAAAGGACTCGCAGACCCCGGCGTGTGCTCCGGCGCGCACACCTTATTCTTGCTCTCAGCCAAAACATCCCTCTCACTGTTTCTCCTCACTCCAGTCACTGCGCGTGGAGGCTATTCCCAGCCCATTAATATAGAAATCCAACTGGATGCTTGCTTGTTGGGTGGCGAGCCAGCGCGTTCCGTGCATGTTTGTGTGCCACGGCCACGCACAAAATGTGGGCCATGGCCCCCCACACCGTGGCCACCCACCGCAGGGGCCCGAGCTCTAGTGCCGAAAGCCCTGCTTCATTTTGGCTTGTCCTTTTTTGCAAAGAAAATTAAAAATCGTTGTTGTAATGGAGCTTCTTTGAAGGTAAAGGCTTCACAATGCTTCTAGCTGGTGGTGCAGATCTCTGTAACAGCTTTCAGTGCATTAATGTTTTATAGGATCTGAGACGGAGCTGTAAGAACACATACTACCAAGGGAGCTCTTTCTTAACGTATTAATAAAGCTGGATCTTTAAAAATAACATTCCCCCCCGCATGCAGACACCTCCTGTGCCCTCCAAACAAGCCTGGATGAGGCAGGCTTTTCAGTTTGTGGAGTCATGGGCAATGTTTTCCTTTTAATTTGCTGTCCTCCATACTCTCCTTCTCTCCCCTCTCTCCCTCTCTCTCTCCTTTTTTTTTTTTTTTTTTTTTTTTTTGCATTAACAAGATCCTTCAATCCAACCCGCTTGGGGTTTTTAATATTCTAGGCGCAGCAGATCCGAGGCGAGAGCAGCTCTATACAGTAGGCACTTATAGCTGGATAATCAACATTGTGGGCAGATCCTCTATGGGGGTAGAGCCCATTTCAGGATGGGGAAGCGGCCTGTATTCATAGGTGCTGTGTGTGTTGGGGGCTGGGGGGGGAACGGATGATTTCAGACCTGGGCACACAAGGAGGGGAATTAGACACCCTCCCTTTTCTCACTCACATGGACGCTGCATAGGCGACAGCTTTGTTCCTGGCCCTGGTGGCCTTCCCAGGGCAGAGGGGGTCCAGCAGCCCCTCCGGGCTGCCAGCGGGGAGCGAGCGGGGATGCTCAGCCCCCAGGAGGTGCTGGAAGCAGCTCTTCAGCATTGCTTTTTGGTGGGATGGGTGACTGGGGACCCGGCTGGATTAAGCAGTTAAAACCAGAAACAAACAGAACAACAACAACAACAACAACAACAAAAAAGAACACCACAAAAAGCAACAACAACAACAAAAACATCACAAAACAAAAAACCCAAAAAAATTCCAACAAAACAGCAAAAAAAACCCAACATAAAAAAATAAACCAAACAAATGGGGATATCGGAAGAGAAAGACAGGTCTCAGTTTCTTCCAATGAGATGTAAATATATTCATTACAGTGTTATCCCACTGATGAAAACAGATAAACTTTTTCGTAGGTCAGAAACGTATTTTTCAATTAATTTTCATATTTATGAATAATAATAACCCACCGATTGCCAAGAAACTTGCAGGTGTAGAGGAGGTGTACGAGATGCACTTATTTCCATGTATGTGCCTAGAAAGAAGTGTTTCAATCCCTTATTAAACTTTGCTTATAAGATGGTATCGTGTTCTGAAGTGTTAACTACCCCAGTCTGCGTTTTGTCGGTGGATGTTTTCTTTTGCCACTCTCCAGCCTCTTGGGCACTCATACGGCGGCTAAAAATATTGTACGATCGCACCACCGAGTGCTATTTGCTGGGGGGGAAAAAAAAAAAAAAAAAAAGGAAAAAAGAAAGAAAAAAAATAATAATATGTGAATGTGGAGAGGGGCCGGGGTCCCTCTGCAAGTTTCTGCTGACTTGTTAGTAAGCTACAATATACTGCTTTTAAACCAACTCCAGCTACATTTCTCCTGCCTTGTTGTCGCCGGGGGCCCGGGCGCTGCCGCCGGGGCCTCCGCGACCCCCCGAGCTCCTCAGGGGGGGCTCGGCAGGGTAGCCTCCTCCATCCCTTCATCCCTCCGTCCCTCCCTGCCGCGCAGGGCTCCGCGGCCCCTCCGTGGTCACCAACCGCTGCGGCTTCAAGGGAAGGCGGGGCGGGGCGGGTTGGGGGTGGGAAGCGGGGGTGGTGGTGGGATTTGGGAAGGGGGAGCGACCCTCCCACCCCAGCCCCGCGCAGGGGACCCGCTCAGGGCACGGCAGATACAAAGGGCCCCCCCACCTCTTAGCTCCTCGCTAACTAGCTTGCCTCCTCCCACCGCCCAATTAGGCCTTTTCTATATATTCAATCGAATAAATATTTGGAAATGCAGCTAAGTGGCAGGTTGAACCCCAGCTGAGGCGGGGGGTGGTGGTGGTGGGGTTGCCGGCAGTGGCAGGGGCAGCGCCGGGGGTCGCGTCCCCCACCTCCTCCCCGCAGCTCCTCCGGCTGCCCGGCGAGGGGAAGGGGCTGCAGCTGCCCCTTTCCTGGGGCTTCTTGACACCTGCTCTCCCCGGTTGGGAGCTGGGGGGGACACACACAGCGTTTGGGGGGGCTCTGCCTCCATCCACCCTCTTCACCTGCAGGGGAGTGGGCGAGGAGCCCACTCCTAGGTGTGGGGGAGGAATGGTAACCCCGACTTCCCGCGGACGCCTGGGAATTAGGTGGAATTGGGGGGCTGGGAGAGGGGTGTGGGGATGGGACTCGATGGCGAGTGGCCTGTCCCACCGCCACCGCTAAAAGCGACGGGCCCAGATGCAAAAGGCTCCTTCCCCGGGGGGGTAGCGTGGAGGGTCCTGCGTGGGAAGCTCCGGCTCGGGGTCACCGGGCGGCAGCAGAAGTCATGCAAGAAAAAAGTCAATTCTGCGTTGCTTCACGTCGTTCGGCGCCCCACGCAAAGAGAGAAATGCATTTGATCCATCGGAAAGGGCTTAATAGACCCTCCGTGTTGGTTTGTTTTTTTTTTTTTAATTATTATTATTTTTATTTTGTTTTATTTTAAGTTAACCTGTGGGTATGGCAGCCGGGCGTCCCCTTCCCAACAGGCGGCAGATGTGCCTCGCTGCCGAGGGATGCCCTGGCTGGGACGGTGGCCCTGGGTGGCCGGGACGGACCCTCCGACGGACGGACAGAGGGACGGGGGGGGAAAGGGGGGGTCAGGGCTTGCCGCAGCCGCCCCACCAGCGGTGTCCGGGCGCGCAGCCATTCATAGGCAATGCCCGCGGACGCATGTGCACGGCTATTACAGGCACTGTCGACATGCTTCCTCCGGTTTCATGGGGCATTTTGACTATTCAAAGGGTTAGTTTTTAAGTCTTGAAATAGCGAGTTTGGGATTCCCCACCACCCACCCACCCTCCCTTTTTTTTTTTTTTTTTTTTTTTAAGACCCGTATCTTTACCCTGTCGGCTCTCCACTTTACTGGGAGAAACAGGAATCCATCCCCCCGCCCTGCCCCACTTTTCCTCCCGTTTTTTCCATCTTGGGACTAATTTCATAAACGGCGTGACCTCCACGAATCGTGTCTATATATTTGTTTTAAAAGGCCCCCTTTCTAATTGGCTTCACAGTCACTGACTTTGACGTGAGGTTTTTTGTTGTTTTTTTTAGACACACTCCCCTTTTTGATCCTCAGTGGGTCAGAGCGGCTGAGTGTTCTGCAGTGATTCCGAATGACAAATAAATACATTTCAGAAGCCACAACTCTCGGCTGCCGTGGGCAGACCCCTGTTCCATCTTGCCCGGGTACCTTGCAAACCGGCGCCGGTGGCGTGGGGGATCCCTTTTACGAGAAAGCGTTTTCGAGAGGAAAATAATAAAAAAAAGACAGAAGGAGGTATGGGAGAAGAGAAGGATAAAAGGTTTAAAAAAAAAAAAAGAAAAAACCCAGAAGGATAAGAGAGGAGGTGAGCGAGAGGAGAGATCCGAGAGCACAAGTGGAAACTAATAAAACTCTTGTTAAAGTGCTTGCTCAGGATCCATGGCGTCACCAGGTCTTTTACTTAGGAAGCCAAAGAGTTTTATTCCTAAATGAGTTAAAGACCCATTTACCTCTGTCGTGTTCTATTCATCAAGCCACAAGTCGAGAGTCCCTAACATGAAACTATTTGTTTGCTTACACAACCAGCTGGGTGCAATTTCACGTCTGAGATATCTATCTGAAAGCGCCTCTCATTTATTATCCTTACTTGTCAGCGAATCCATTTTCCAACTTTTTTTCTCCCCCCCCCCCCAACCCCCTCCCTCCTCCTTCTTCTTTCATTGAAGGCTCCGGGTTTAAATGCTCCCTTAAATATTTAAGCACCTACCCCTTCCCCCCTCTGATCACCTTCAGCGCGAAATAGCCGGGGAAGGAGGCTGGAACTGCAGAGATGGGGAAGGCGGCCACTGCCCAAGGTGACTCCCTTATCACAGCTCCTGCCCCTCTATCCCTCCCTCTCCCTTTCTCCCAAGGCCTGTCTGACAGTCTTTTGGGGGTGTTCCCTCCCTCTCTCCCTTTCTTTTTCAAGTGAGGGCATTCCGGCTGGACATCTTCCCACGGTTCCAAGGAGCAAGGTGCAGCCACCTGAAAAATAAAATGACATTATCCAGCTGTGGGGAAGGGTCGGAGACAGGAGGCACCCCCCCGCCCTGCCACTTTTCGGGGACGGAGGGGCAGGAGGGGGCGCAGGTTGCCCTCTCCGGGCCGATGTTGGCCGTCACCCGGATTCAAGGGCTTGTGTGCGGAGGGTGGTAGTGGTGTTATTCTGATGAAGGCTTGAGGAGGGATGTCAGGATCTCTTCTCCCACCCCCACGTGGCTTCCACTAGAAATACAAAGACAATACGTGAAACGGGCCCGATCGGGTTGTAAACGTAATTGCGAGGAAAGAAAACAATTAACAAAAGGGACAGTGGGAAATTGTATCTCCCCTCCCTTCCCTTACCCCCAATTTTGAAAAATCAGGATAATGTGAGTAGTGTTTCAAAGCAGGACCGTCTGGCTGACAAGAGACTCACTGTTAGTAATCTCAATGATGGCTGTATAATAGTGTATATACATCTCCTTGTCTGCAGAACCCTCCATCAAGCTTAAAGCAATGGATCAAATCCAAAACTACAGGGTATAAAATATCCCCAGTTGTTTAAAAAAAAAAAAAAAAAAAAAAGGAAAGGGAAGAAAGGATGGGGAAGGGCGGGGGGAGGCTCCTTGAAGGAGAAGCGGGATGGTGGCTGTAAGCTATCCTATTGTGTTGATTTAGGAAGACATTTGCCGCATATAACGTTTAAGGCTGGTCATATAATCGCTCGGCCAAATAAATACAGCACCGGCCAAAGCGTGGGGTGCCTGCGAGGAGGGAGAGGGGGGTACACGGGACGTGTTGAGGGGGGTGTCAGAGACCCCGCGGTTGTGCGTGTGCGTGTGCCGGGAGGCAGCCCAGGCTGCATCCCGCTCGCCGAGGGCTGATTAGCATTCCCCGGCAGCCCGCGGACCTGCGCTGACAACTAACAGAGATATCCAGCTCACCACCAGGCCTTCTCCTTTTGTCTGCAAACCCCCGCCAGCAGCCCCGAACCCCCGCGCCTCCGCTGACCCGCACCGCTGCCCGCCGCCCCCCCCCCCGCCTTCCCCCCCGTCCCGCACCTCCCCGCAGCCTTACTTTTATTTTTTTATATTTTTATATATATATATATAGTTAACTTTTTGTTCCCCTTCCCCTTTGGACACGGAAGTGGGGAGGGCTGCCCACGGCCCCCAGCATCCCCACGCCCCTCGGGGTTCCCAGCAAGCCAGGTTTGCCCTCCCCCCGCCCCCCCCCAGCCCCCCGCGGCCTTTTTTTTTTTTTCACTTTTCCAGAGAAACTATTTGCGCTGCGGCATCCGTGGATTCCTTCAACAGACACACGAGTCCCCCTGTTTGCTCTCCTTTTGTCTTCCCCCCCTCCCCCGGGCTGTTTTTTCGGGGGTGAGATATCCTTTGAAGCGCTGGACCTGCTCCGCGTAAAGAGCCGGTAAAGAAGGAGCTGGGACTTAAATCCACAGGCCAGAAAAGCGCTTTAAACTCCCAGTTTTGAGCCAAACTGCATTTCTGAGCGGCTGAAGAGCCACACAAACTTCCAGCAAAGTAGCTGCGGCTCCCTGAAGTGATAAATAAAACTGGTCAGGTACTTTCTTTTTTTTTTTTTTCCAGAGCGCCATACAAATTGGTCCATGTTGACAGATGTTTGTCACTTGGTAACTTCTTTCCAAGTTTTTTCTTTTTTTTTTTTTTTTCCCCTCCCTCTCCCCTCCTCTAAGCCTTCTTCCGAGCTTGCTTTGTTGTTTTAAAATATGCATGTCTCTCAGGAATGCAAGTCACGAGTCCAAACTTCGTGTCCAACCTCCCACAAGAAATGATCCTTTTATAGGGAACCCGATATGTCTCAATCTGCACTTCACTCAAAGCCTCTGGATATAGGGCACTGGTCCCTGCTCAAAAATAACTCCGCTGAAACGCCTTTTCCACCTAAAAAATCCCCACGAATGACTCCCAGGGAAGAAATATAACTCCCATAATTAAAGGCGGCAGCGGTCAGAGGGGAATGCAGCCTGGAGGAAAGGAGGAAAAAAAAAAAAAAAAAGAAAAGAAAAAGGAAAAAAAGGGTGGGGGGTGGAAGCAGAGAGCGAGAGAGTTTTTATTTCTGTGTCGGTTGCACTGGGCCGTCATTAGCAGCAGGTTTATCAAGACGAGCCTCTGGTGCAGCTCCGTGTGCGTGGGGAGAAGGCGACAGCCCGTGAGGAGCAGAGACGAGGAGGGATGAAGGAGCAGAGAAGAAGAGGAGGGATGAAGGAGCAGAGCCCAACTCCGAGAAAAAGAGTAAGTGACCCTCAGTACAATGCAGGAGCCAGGGGACCGCCGGGCTTTCAGTCGGCGGCCAAAGTTGGCTGGGGAGTGCGAACAATGGCCATGGGAATAGGGAGAGGAGCGGGACGGGACGGGACGGGGAGGGCGGGGGGGGAACACGGGGAGGGATGGGGGGGGAACACCGGGATACCCGGCGTGGGAGTGAGCCCCGGGGTCCCAGCGCTTCCCCGTGGGGAGCCCGGGCGGGGGGCGGCGGGGGATGGGGCCTGCCTCGGCTTATTTACGTGGAGGGGGGAAAAAAAAATAAATATGTAAGATTTAAAAAAAAAAAATATGAGGAGAAAGGGAGAGGGAAGGAGGGAGGAAGGGAGGGGAGCGAGAGAAACTTCCCAAGTGATGAGAAACAGATGAGCTCCCGCCTGGGTCACGTTTGCTCCCCGGCCCTGATGTGAAGTGACGTCAGCAGTTGCATACCCTATCGTCGTCAGAGCAAGCGGGACGGAGAGAGGGGCCTTCCCTCTCCCTCCCCTCCCTCCTTACCCCCCCTCTCTGTCGGGACAAACTTCCACCAGGATTATGGAAAGCCGCGCCCGGGGAGCTCCTGGCCGCCGCGACACCTTTCCCTGCGTGAGCCGCCCCGTCCCCGCACCCCGGCATATGGGGAGCCCGCGGGCCCCTGCGCCTATAGGAGCTGATAAGGCACGAGTTTTCAGCAATATTTACAGCACCGCTTTTAATACGCACCAGATGGTTCGCGACGAGGCTGCCCCAGCCAGCGAGCTCCTCGGTTTTTACTCAGCAGCATTTTGTTACAATTATACTCCATGCTGAGATCAATTTTATTGGTGACCTATTTTTTTTTTTTTTCCATATTTGCAGCATTTTATGTGAAATCACCACCAACAACCCCCCTTCCTCCTCGGCGGCCCCTTGGCACAGGGGCAGGGCTGGGAGAAGCAGGAGCATCTCTCCTCATTCCCAGTAATGAGACGCTCCTGCCCGTGTGTGTATACATGTGTCCGCGGATAAATAATACATATGCGTATTTATTCATTATATTTGATCAATAACGCTCCTATTTGTTAAACCTCAATTGAGTGCGCTCTCCTGCCTGATAACAAACATCACAGGGCGATAAATATTGCATACGCTTAATTATTATGCCAATGCACTACGCCTCGCTCCTCTTAAGTACTCAAGCCCCTCGTAAAAACTCCTCGCAAACACGAACGTCTCTCGCAGATATTTCGCTGCGGAGAGGGAAAAACCCAGCCCCTTGAAGTCTCTGGGAATTCTTAAACATTGACAGGAGGAAACTGTGGCTAATACATTCCTGCGAGCTATAACGCTCTGCTGCTAAGGAGAGAGAGAGAGCAAGAGAGCAATCCTTGCCTAGAAAACATCCCAGGGCTTTTAATCCAGTGCCCGGGATGTGTTAGCACGCCGTGCAGGAAAGCTACAGCCAGGATCGCGTTTTTCTCGTGGAGTTTTGCGATACCCCCCCCTTTTTTTTCCTTTTTTTTTTTTTTTTAAATGTACAGCAGAGAGCCTGGTTTCGGCATGGCTGTGTAAATAGCCAATTTACTCCTCTGCAGGTGTGTTCTCCCTACACAAACGCTTTCCCCACTTTTATAGGAACTCTTAAATTTTCTTTCTTTTTTTTTTTTTTTTTTTTTGCCTCTCCTGCTAGAATCACAGATGTTTATTTTATTGATATAACCTATACCTTGGTTATGCCGAGAATAATATGCCTCAACTAACAGTCATTTAGCAAATAATAGAGGCGCTCTGGATGCTTTCCAATGTTACACATGTACTTGGTCATAAAATGATATGTGAAAAAAATTAACATCTGCTTTCCTAAAATAAAGTGTTGCAAGTAGCTTTTTATGAATGCTTCCCTCATTTTAAAAAGAAATATGTAGAGATAAACTGGCATCCATATGTATAGCATATTTATAATGGTTTTAGGATTTGAAGGTAGCTATTCATTGCATAAGCCATTTAGAACTGACGTTTTAAAAGCTACTTAACCTCAGACATCCTTGAATCTTAAAGAAGGATTCCCAACGATATTATTTAAAGAGGAATTTGCTGTAATTTAATTGCATATCAAGGCGGAACTGTGCGCAGGCATGGCCCCGGATGCTGTGTTTAATAGCGCTCGAACTCTGATTTTATTTACCTGCGTCCTCAACACACGTCCTGCCCTCTTCCCTTCCGACCAGACGCCCGGGAGGTGCGATCCAGCTCCCTCCTCGTTCTCCTGCCTCCGATCCCACCTTTGTCCCGGGGACGGAGGCGACGCTTCCCGGCGCTGCGCACACCCGGGCTATTTCACCGAGCTTTGTCCTTTTGTTTGGGGGGGGTAGGGGGGGGATCGGGATCTACAGCCACCCGTGTCTTTTTACCATTTCTGCAATAAAAAGGCCGGGCTCTTTCCCGCAGGAGCAGCCGGAACGTTTTGGTTTTTTGTTTTGTTTTGTTTTGTTTTTTTGCAGATGTTTTCTGTGCCCAAAAAGACCCCCGCAGGCTTCCCCCCAGAAAGGGGCTCCGAGATGCTCCCCCCGCCTTGCCCAGACAGAACCCAGATGCCAAAACCTACAGAGTCTGGGGGGGGGGGGACATCCCTCACCCCCCCATCAGGAGACACCCAGCCGGGTCTGACCCGCGCAGGGAGATGCGGGGGGGAACACACGCATCCCCGAGGCTGAGCCCGCGTGGGGTCAAGGCGTGATGGGGGGGGACACACCGAATCCCAGCCCCACCTTACGGCCCCCCAAGACGTAGGGTATCCGGGGGACCCTCCTCACTGCCCCCCAAAGCCTGGGGCCTACCTTGTCCTGTCTCACGAAACAGGGGTGGCAGGGGACGTGGGGAGCTGCCCCCCCCTCCCGCCCCCGGGCGTCCCTGTGCCCCCCAGTGTCTCTGTGCGCGGGGGGCAGAGCCGGCCGGCCTGCCCCGTGGTTGTGGGGAGAGAGGTTAAGAGAACGGCCCCTTTCTGAGTGACAGGGTGCTTTTTTTCTTCCTTTTTTTCCCTCTCTCTCTTTTTTTCCCCCCTTTTCTTTTTTTTTTTTTTTTCTTTTTCCCCCAAAGGCCGACCAGAAAAACGCTGCTAACACGGGCAGGGGAATTTCCAGAGCTCCGCAGAGACCCCCTGCTATTTGCTTTGGTGAGGTAGTTTGTTTTCTCTGCCACCAAGGCTCGTCCAAGGAAATGCGGGCTTGGGGGACAGCAGGGAAAAGTCATGTACAATTTCTGGAGAGGAAAAAAAAAACAAACCACCCCAAACTCCTCATAACCCTGCCTGGGTTGGTAAAAATCATTAAAATATGTTAAGTGACATGAAGTTTGGATTTATGTGGACGCACCGGACAGAAAGTGGACAGAGCCAGCGGGGAGAGTCACGCTTTAAGACAGGGGGTCTTTATTTAAAGATGGTGTATTTATGGGGAAAGAAAGGGAATATCTTACAAAGCTCTCACTATACCCCCGATAACAAAACCTGTCACATCTTTACTTCTTGCTAGAAAAGAGCGAATGTCCTCATTTGAACATCTCTAAAGTGATTATTAGATGCCTCTCTGAGAAACCAGTTTCTGAGACCGAGCCCGGAACACACACACAAAAAAAAAAAAAAAAAAAAAAAGGGAAGAAAAAAAAAGGAGAGAGAGATTTGTTCACACTGTGTCCATCTCTTATTTTACCTTCTCAATACCGCTGGAGTATCCCTTTGGCCGCACTCTCGCTGAAGGACCTTTCGTTAGTACGAACAAGCCTTGCTTTAAAATAAAAGATTTGTACCAAGAGTGGAAAAAAAGAGGGAAGATTAAGAAATCCAGCTCACACTAAGAAAAAAATTAAAAATTATTATTTTTGCCCCCCCCTTCGAGGATGTGAGAACTTTTTTTTTTTTTTCCACCAGAGTGTGGAATGAAGGACACAAAGACAGTATATCAGTGAAAAGAAGAAAGTGGCCTTTTAATGAGAACTAAAGAAAACCAAAATGTAGATGAAGTGTACCGTAAAAGCTGCTTCAAAGTACAGTCTAATTCCCCTGAGTGCAGCCATCAGATAGATTTGGTAATTGGGAGTTTACTGCGCAGAGGTGAGGCAGCATGGTATGGATAACCCTGTATTTCTTCCCTTCAATAATTATAGATACGTTTCACGGACTGTCTTTGCACAGAGGCATGAGATACTAGAGACCTTTTACTCCTGCAAATGAAGGAAGAGCCGCTCATCACCATAACAAAATAATAATAATAATAGTAAAAGAAAAAAGTACAAACCCACCCTACCTGCATGCTCCAAGTTAAAATGATTCCCCCCTTTTTTAATTGTGATCCTGGCTGCGAATGGACTCTAGCAGGGGCGATAACAGCATCAAGTCGCTGCTGCTACCTTTATTGGTGTTTGCTTCTCTGCCTGGCTTTCATTTTGTGTGTATTTTCTGACCTTCGCTTTTGCTGTACCACAAAAACTCCTCACAAGCAGCAGAGCGATAAATCCAACCAAAAATAAGACAGATTTCCTCATCGATGTGTAATAAAGTTAAAGGACATTGTTTTGTCAGACAAGCGCTAAGTAGAAAATAAATCTTTGGGTCTGGGGAAACAAAACGGAGTGCTGCTGGCATGTGTGTAAATTTACTTTTAAAAGCAATAAATCAATGTTAAATTAAACAGCTGGGCTCCCTATCTCGGAGGAGGTTTCAGGTTTAAGCGAACCTGGGCGGCGAGGTGCAGCAGGACACGGACTCGGGTGGGACCCCCCGGCCGCCCCCGCGACGGCCGCTCGGCCCCGGGAGCTGCTGCCGGACGGGGAGAGGGACGAGGGTTTCGCGGGGGGGGACCCCGGGAGCTGCCCCCCCCCCTCCCCCGCCTCGGCCCGGCCCGGCCCGCTGTGAGGGTTGCCCGCCGAGCCCCCTCGCCCGCCCTGCGCCAGGGCTGGATATCGCGACCTGCCGAAAGAGCCCGATGCTGTGATTATCCGTCTGCGAATGTCCCCGTTTCTGCACCGCCGGGCAGAGGGGCATGGCACGCAGGCGGCCGCCGCACAGAGGGAAAGGAACCTGCGCTTCTTCGGGGGTCAGTCCCCATTTTCGGGGCGCTGAGGAGGGAGTGCGGGGGGAGCTGGGTGCACGTGGGCCACGGGACCCCCGGCGTTCCCCGCCCCATCTCGTCTGCGGTCTCTTTCCTCAGATGCTGAAAGAGGTGGGGAGGGAGAGGGTGAAGGGAGGAAAGGGGAAAGGGGAAAAGGAGGGGAGACAGGGGAAGAAGAGAGAGAGGAAAAGAGAAGGAGGGGAAGAGAGAAGAAAGGAAAGAAGGAAAGAGGGAAGGAAAGAGAGAAAGAGAAAAGAGAGAAAGAGAGGAAGAGAGAGAGAGAAAGAGAGGAAGAGAGAAAGAAAGCCAGAAAGAGAGAAAGCGAGAAAGCGAGAAAGAGAGAAAGAAAGAAAGAAAGAGAGAAAGAAAGAGAGAAAGAGAGAAAGAGAAAAGAGAGAAAGAGAGGAAGAGAGGAAGAGAGAGAGGAAGAGAGAAAGAGAGAAAGAGAGAAAGAAAGAGAGAAAGAGAGAGAAAGAGAGAGAGAAAGACAAAGAGAGAAAGAAAGAGAGAAAGAAAGAAAGAAAGAGAGAAAGAAAGAAAGAGAAAGAAAGAGAGAAAGAGAGAAAGAAAGAGAGAAAGAGAGAAAGAAAGAGAGAAAGAAAGAAAGAGAGAAAGAAAGAAAGAGAGAAAGAGAGAAAGAAAGAGAGAAAGAGAGAAAGAGAGAGAAAGAGAGAAAGAGAGAAAGAGAGAGAGAAAGAAAGAAAGAAAGAAAGAAAGAAAGAAAGAAAGAAAGAGAGAAAGAGAGAAAGAGAGAAAGAAAGAAAGAAAGAAAGAAAGAGAGAAAGAAAGAAAGAAAGAAAGAAAGAAAGAAAGAAAGAAAGAAAGAAAGAAAGAAAGAAAGAAAGAAAGAAAGAAAGAAAGAAAGAAAGAAAGAAAGAAAGAAAGAAAGAAAGAAAGAAAGAAAGAAAGAAAGAAAGAAAGAAAGAAAGAAAGAAAGAAAGAAAGAAAGAAAGAGACCTGCAGTAACATTTTAGCACGCTGATGTAGACACAACATGAATCAATAAGTTATTAACACCCCCAAACAACAAAAACAATATCGCAGAAGAGAAAACGGCGTGGTTTTCTGTTAGGAAATACCTGTACGTGATTGAAAATTTCGAAAATAACCAAGTAAAAATTTTTTTTTGCCAATAAAGATATTTTAATACACAGGCGTGCATTGGTTTTTGCCATTTTCTTCCCAGCACCCGGGGCGACGGATGGGGCGAAGGGTCGGCGGTGGCTCCTCCGCATCCAGGAGCCCCTCGGATGCGCTTCGGGACCCGCTCCCCGCCGGCCTGCCGCCGCCTTGGTTGGGTTGTGTGGAAATAACGCGAAGACGACGCAGAAGCAATTTTTTTTCTCTTTTCTTTTTTTTTTTTTTTTTTTTTTTTTTTTTGTCCCTGGGATCCCTACAAGTCTCAGAAATAAAAGGTGACCCTTGACGGGACGAGAGCCGCAGCGGTCATTTAATACACCCTGCCTTTGTCTTGCTCTCTTTGAGAGGAGGATCTAAATACCCAGCAAAGTTTGTTCGCCTGTTTGTTTGTTTGTAGATAAGGGCATTTTCAGTTTCTAAGTTTCACCCAAGGCACTGCTGCTGCTATCAGGTAGCATTTAAAAGCAGCCTATTTGGTTCCCCCTTGGTGCCTTGACAAATCGCCTTGGCTCTTCGGGCGCACTCGCCCCGCACCCCCGATCGCGCCATGATAACACCCAGAAGAGGTTTTATTTTCTGTATTTCACATTTTTCCTGGCAGGCAGGAGCTGGGATGGCGAGTCCTGGAGGTGAACAGCCCGGTGGGCGCCGCTCGCCCCCTTCTTCCCCCCCCGCCCCCGCCCCGGCCCCCAGATCCGCATGTCGCGGAGCGTGGTCGCACAGAATTAATTAAAAAAAAAAAAAAAAAGAAGATGGAGAAATAGATTATCCTAATAAACAGAAGAACAAACGAAGGACAAAGAGCGAAGCGGCCCCTTCGGAAGCCGAGCGGGGCTTCCCCCCGCGCCTCCCCCGGGCCCCGGCGGCTGCCGCTGGCCCTTCCGCACCCGCGGCCCGCTCCGCGCCCGCGCCACCGCGCCGCTTCCCGCCGCGGGGGCTAGATGGCGCTCGGCCACGCGGGACCGGCCGCGCCGCCGGCCCACGCCGCCGCGGACAGCACCGCGCCCGCGCAGCCCTCCGCGGAAAGACCCGCGGGGCGCAAGCGGGGCGGGAAGGAGGTGGGGGGGGAGACGGGCAGCGCCGCTGGGGGGGGGGGGTTGCCCTCGTGTGAATGGGGGTGGTGGTGTGGTCCTGCACTCCCACGCGTGTCCTGAAGCACGCAGTGAGGCCCCTCAGGCCTGCCCGGCCCCCGCCCCAGCGCGCAGACCCGCGGAGATTTGCCGCGGGTGCGGTGGGAAAGGCTCCTGGGGTCTCGTTCCAAGCAGGAATATCAACACGTCAGCCTCCGTGTCACTCCGTCATTAACCCATCAAAACAATTATGATGCATTCAAAGTGCAAGTGCCATAAAATCAAACGCGGGCCTTTGATCTTTTCAGGGCTGTGAGGCATTCTGTGTATTTTTTTTTATTTTTTTTTTTCTCCAAGGCGAGTGTCAATACCCGAGGTAAAGATTGATAACGCTAAATCGCGGGGAGGGTGTTCTCCAAATTCACCCCTCGCCCTGTTCGGGCTCCAATTACAATCCTCCTATTTAGAGGCTGCACGTCCGTTTTGTGCAGAAGAAATTACCTTCTTGCAGGACAGACATTCAAAAAGTTGTTGTAGGAGATAAAACCAGCAGAGAGCGAATTCGGCTTTAGACCGTGGGTCTGCGGCATGCTCACCGCTAGCGCTGTCCCTGTCGTTATTACTGTTATTAATTGAACTGGGAGGCTGCTATCATTTGCATCGTTCCAGCGATACCTTGAGGAAAGTGGCCTATGGGATGGGGAAAAGTAATAGTAAACAGTGAATCACCAGACGCTGCCTCGCAGACAAGGCGGGATGGGGATGATGCTGAATTGCTCATTTGAACTCATTTTCTCAGAAACGTGGCAGCTCCTTTCTCAGTGGGATGAATCCGAAGGAGTTTGAGTGGCCTGATTGGTAAACTTTATTAGGGATTTTGGATCGGATTATTCGGATTTGGTGCCGTGGGATCTTTGTGGAGTCTCTCCCTCTCTCAATAGGTGTTAGGCTGTAACTAGGAGGCGCTGAAAACCTAAGGCGGAAAATTTACAACTTGATCAGCTCCAAACCACACACACCAAAAAAAAAAAAAAAAAATCTGCTACTGTTGCAAACATATGTTACGGATTAAGTTAAGCAAATGGCTCTAGTTTTGCAAGGTTGAAAGCTGATAATGAAAACTTACATGCTAAAGAGTTTGGCTTTTGTTCTAACTCCAGTTACTTCGACGCTAACAAATCCGCTAACACACCTTGCCGGGAAATAAAATAAATTAAAAAAAAAAACCAAAAAAAACCCCCCCAAAAAAACCCAAACCAACAAAACTGCATCTCGCTGGGAAGGGAGTCAGGACAATTGCCCTGCTGCCGGAGCTGTGCCTGCCCTGAGCTTTGAATTTCTCACCAGCTAATCTCGGCCAGGTATTCGTTTCAGGGAAGAAATAAGAGAGGGCTCGGTGCTTTCGCTGTTGCCAGCCCCCGCGGCCGGGGCTGAGCGAGGCTTGTCGCGGGGTGTCAAGCCGGAGAGGTCAGCACCCCGTTTCCCGAAGGACTGCCAACACCTTAGGAGTTTGGATTTGTTTTCCTTTCCCCTTTCCCTCTTTTCTCCGCAGCGCAAAACCCTCACGGCAGCGTGAGTGAGCGCTCCCTTCGCTGAGCAAGACCGGGAGGAAGGCTGCGTCCCAAGCTCCCCTCTGGAGTTTGGCCCCTCTTCTTGTCCCCCCAGCCCCCTTGTCCCCCCAGCCGAGGTCCCCGCTACTTTCCCCGAGCATCGCCGCTCGCTCCGGCGGCGCCGCATGTCGCGACACCGGCGACAGGACAAAACCCCGCCCGAAGTCAGGGCTGGTCCCCCCGAAGCCGCAGTGGTGGGGCCGACGGGAGACAGGATGGAGGATGGGTGAGCGGGCAGAGGGATGGGGAGTAGGACAACTCCCCCCTCCACGCGGAACCGGGAACGCGCAGGGGCTTTCCTCCCCCCGAGCGGGCAGCGTGAATGTGACATTGACAAATGGCCGAAAGACAGGAAAAGTCATTTCAAACGACTTTGAAGGGTTACAGGAAGAGAGGACGAGGAGAGCGCAGAGGAGGTCTCGGGACTCCTGCTCGGACTGGGGAAGATTTGTTTCTTTCTTTCCAAAGAGAAGGGAGGGGGGAAAGTCTCCAAAAAGGGAAATAAAATACATTTGCTCTATTCGAACGGGAAACTTTCTCTGCTCCCCAGGCGGAGGGGAGCCCAGAGGGGAGAAAATGCTTTTGAACGACCTTTTCCTTCCCGCAGAGCGCGGCCGAGCGCTGCCAAGCGCGCAGAGATCCGCGTGAGAGCGGGGCCGCGGTCACGGCCGCGCACGGCGGCGGGGGACGCGGGGGGACGCGGAGAGGGCGGCCGGTGCCGCCGGCTCCACCGGCGTGGGGTGAGAGGCAGAGCCGCAGCCGGTGCTGGGAAAGGAGACGGAGTTATTTAATTCTATAAAAAAAAATTAATAAATCCGACCCCACGAAACCCCCAAACCGCTCAAAACAACAGAAAACGCAACTAAATCTGTGCAGTCGGGGTCAAAATCCACAAAGTTGTGGCGGATCCTAACGAAACTCCAGCGCTTGCGTTTGCTCGCAAAGCGCTCGGAGAGCCCACGGCTCGCTGGAGTTATGGGGGTCCTTTTCTCCTCGGCCATGGTAAAGGCGCAAAGTGGAAGCCAGCTCTCCCTCCATTTACCCTTAAAATAAAAAATAATAAAATTAAAAAAAAAATAAAAAAGAAAAAGACAAAGAGAAAAAAAAGGAAGGAAAAGAAATTGAAAGGAAAAATAAACCATTCTTGGTGAATATTCAACGCTTCAAAATATTTAAGCCTTCGGTTTCGTGTGCGTGTGACGAAGCCTTTGATGCGGGCGTCTTCCTCCGTGGCGAAGTCGCTGGGCGAAGCCCCCCGCGCTGTGGGGAGCCGGGGTGGGGGGCACAGCCAAAACGCCCCGCAGTCTCCCGCACGGCGGGGGTCGCACCACAGGTACCCCCGCTGCCTCCGCCGCGGCTCCCGGCCCCCGGGGAGCAGCCGGGCGACAGCCCGCACCCTCCGCCGAGGTCTGGGGGTGGTGGTGGGTTGAGTCAGTCCGGGGGGAGCAGGGGGTTACCCCAGGGAAGCCCACAAACCACAAGTAGGGGGGACATGATCAGCCGGGCGGCCCCGGGCCAGCCGCGGCGGCGGGACTGGGTGGCCGGGGGGCACGGAGCAAACGGATTCCTGGCCCCCGGCCCTTCCAGCCGGCCACCGGGTGGGAAGGTGGCCCGGAGGGGTGCCCCAAGCCGCGTGGGCCCCACGGCGACCCTCTCCAGGGGCAGTGCCCGCACCCCGGTGGGTTGCGCTGGGGTCGGGGCAGAGGCGTTCGGCGTCTCCCCGCAGCGGGGCGGGGGGTCTTGCGCACGGGGACTGGGCCCCGTCGGGGCCGGGGGGAGCTGACCCAGCTCTGACACCCCCGGGGGAGCTCTGACAGCCCCCTGTTCGCGGGAGGCGAGCTGCACCAGGCGGTACGCACGGAGAAATCAACTTTTTTCCTCTTTTTTTTTTTTTTTTTTTTCTTTTTTCTTCTCTCCCCATTCTCTTCTTCCCCTGCCTGGCCGCAGCGGGCGGTCCCCACACTCCTGGAAGGTGACCATCGGGGACGAGCGGTGCCTGGAGCGGGGGTGCATCGTGTGTGTCCCCCCACACCCCGGGGTGGGGCGGCGGGGGGGCACAGGGACCCGGCGGCGGCGGCGACGGCGGCGGCGCTGTCCATGGTGCTGGGCCCGCCCCGAGCGCCGCTGGGCCCCGCCGCCCCCGAGGAGGGGAGGGAGGGGGGGGCAAGAGGGAGGGGGGGTCCCAGAGCCCCTGGGAAGGACGGCATCCCGCCCGGTGGTCCCTGTCCCCACCGGGAACGGTCTCCTGGCTTTGATCCCCACCGCCGAGTTCAGGGCGTGGGGGATCCCACGGGAAACGCGGCCCCCGTGTAGTTCTGGGGACAACCACCACTCCCCCCCCCACGCCGAAGAGAGGATGCACGCTAAGTTGGCAGAAACTACAAAGGAAATCATTAATAATCCACATAACCATAATAATAAAAAACATCTGAAGTGTACCTAGAGAGGTGCGTGTAGGGGAGATTCTCTCCCCCCCCAGCCAGCTCCCGGCCCAAGAATGAATCAAAGGCTGGATCTTAATTGAATTAGCGAAGAAACTCGGCGGGAGCGAAGGTGGAAGGGGACGGAGAAGCAGGGAAAAACTGGCGAAAGCCGCCGGCAAACTGGCAGCGCCCGGCTTGCCGCTCGCTGAGAGCCGCCAGATCAATATTTGCGAGTTCGGCGCAATGTTAGCGGCTTTCTCCGCAAAAAGCGGGCGATCAGGACCGGGCACAGTATTGGGGAGGACGTTATTTTTGTACCAGCGTGTTGCGGGGACACACGGAGGACCCTTCGCATCAAGGGCTTTGCTATAGAAAACAAAAAATCTCGTCTGTTGGCGGGTCAAGCTCAGAAAGAGAAGGCGTGAAACGGTCCCGGGAGGAGGGGAGATGCGCGGGAGGGTTATTTATCTAATTGTGTCGGAGATAGCAGCTTTAAAGAAGGAGTTTGAAGGCAGAAGTCTGGAGACAGACCTTTGCCAGGCATTAGGGGATTAGGTAGGGCGTGAGTAAAGAGAAATGGAAACGACAAAAGGAGACGACCCAGGCCTTTCCTCAGAGGGGTCAGCTCTCTCCTGCGCCGCATTTAGTGGGAAATAAGTGATGCTATTGTCTCCGCCGGGATAAACCAGCCTGCAGAACCGTCCCCCGGAAACATTCATATTTACTTGACCCCGGCTGAGGGGTGCGGGGAGCGTGGGGGGGGGTATTTAAGTCCCTCGTTTCATCCCAGGGGATGCCTGGGAGCGGGGTCTCCCCGCGGGTCTCCTCTCCGGGTCTCCCCGGGACCCCGCGGTGGCAGCCAGACCAGGGCGGCGGAGACACTCTTGTCTCCCAGCGCTATTTTTCTTTCCCACTCGTGTTCCACCTTGCTCCCCGCACGGCGCGGGGGCGGCGGGAGGCTGGCGCCTGCCGGGAGCCGGCGTTTGGAAATCACTCAGGAGTCAAAACTTCCCCACGTAACTCCCGCAGGCGCGGCGGGTGCCAGTCTGTGCTGGATACCCACATCCCTCGGGGAAAGGCTTCTCGGGTCGATGTTAATGAAGGAAAAAAACCAAACCAAACCAAAACACTAAAAGCGATAGTGTAGGAGAAAGGCTTCTCTCCCCCCCCGACTCGCAACCCACGCAGTGCCGTCCTTCCAAGGCGCTGCTCTGCCCGCCACGGGGTCAGGGGACCATCGCCGCCTATTTCACTTGAAAAAAAAAAAAAAAAAAGCCCCTTTATAAAAAAGTTCCTCCTTCCCCAGAGCTGAGGGGGACCCAAGCGCAAAGGCTGCAAACCGCGGGGGGCTTCCGCCCAGCAAGAGACCGGAGAAACCTTCGGGTTTCTGGGCAAAGTTAAACCTGGGTGGTGGCATGTCCCCCAGGACCTGCATCTCACCTACACGTCTGAGAGGTCCTCCCGAAGTCTACGTGAACACTGTTTATTATTTTATTTTATTTTATTATTTTATTTTAAATCCACTCAAAGCAAGGGCTCAACATTTCCAGCAGTCCGGGTGCGGACGGAGGAGGAGGAGGGGGATCTTCATCGCTGGTCCGTTCCCATCGCCAGGTCTCTTCCTCCTCATAACAAGGCGTTTTGATGGGAAGGGAAACTTGGAGTGTGTGTGTCATAACTGGAGCGTGCGGTTATTGTGCAACTGATGGACCAGAACAAATTCTGCATCTCGGGAGATGGTTTTCTTCTTATTTATGCCCAATATCTATATCTTTATACAGAGGGATGGGGGGAGCGCCCAACAGAAAGAATAAAACTGCTCTCGTAACGGGTGAAATGAAACCCACTGGTCACTGCGGGCTTGATGAGAGAGGGGGCGATTGTTTGCATTTTTCGCATTTGGCCACCTTTTTTTTTTTTTTTTTTTTTTGCCACGATTTAAATGACAGTACTTAGGACGGCGAAATTTAGAGATGCAGTAAAGCTGCTTGTCTGAATCCACTTTGAAGTAATAATGCTAGTGGGTCTGAAATCCAGATCTACGAGCTAATCTCTAGTTTTGCCTTCAAACGGAATTCAGTTACAAAGAGCTTGGAAAGATTTTGCATCTATTCAAGAGGCACAAAATCTTTAATTTTCTGAGGAGCAAAAACTCCCCAAGAAACTTCATATAGCTCCTTAGGTTTTGCTTAGCATACGTGATAAAACATTGATTGTCGCAGTTTGGTGACCCATGAAATTTGGGGGTTAGTTTTCTCTTCAGACCAGAGCATATAATTATGCAAATAAAGAGCTGTCACTGATCTAGTGAAATACTCACAAACACATGCAATCCAAAATGGAACAGAAAAGTGAAAATTTGTGGTATTATGATCGTACAATGATAAATGACATCTCCTTCCAAGTTTCCCGAGAAGTACATTTTTCACACTTTGTCGAGTACGTCAACATAATGCGGGCAACACACACACACGCACACACGCACACACACACACACACGCACGCACACACGCACACACGCACACGTCCCTGCGAGATCCAGATACCCACGAATGTGTGCACAGACACACACACGCATCCCTCAACTCTGTAAGATGCAGCTCTACCCGGGTGTACGATGGATGTACACATTCTTGGCAGGTTATTTTTGGTTTGGCTGACTGGAGGACGGTGCAATATGTGGCTCCACGCAGTTTTATAGATGTGACACTTTTCATTTGTACTTCTGAATGAAATTCCTATGGGGTGGGGGTGGGGGGAGGAAAACACACAACAATTAGTGGTGTTTCTCGGGGACAGAGGAAAAATGCGCGTTCCCATGAAAAGCAGCAGCATCTTTTGACTGAGTCCGGGAGAACCACACCGCGATGACTGCAACCAGCGCATACCCATGTATGCACAATGCAGATGAGAGATTTCTTCGCTTTTTTTTTTTCCCCTCTCTCTCTCTATTTTTTTTTTTTTCCACAGCCCTGTTGTGTTTGGGGGTCACCGGCTGTTTCCCTCGCCCAACAATTTTTCCTGCTGCCCGCTCTTGGCGAGGAAACACCACTCTCGTTGGCCCACCGCTCCAGCGGCGGCAATTTCTGCTCGCACACCGGTTTGCAAACCTTTTGGGCAGGCGGGCCATGAGCCTCCGGGTCATGAGGAGCGGGGGGATTCTCCTGCAGATCCTATGCCAGGGTCAGTTTTGTTGTTTTGGGTTTGGTTTTTTTTGGGGGGGTTGTTTTTCCCCCCCCCCTTTTTTTTTTTTTGGTCACTTTTGGACTCCCAGCCCCAAAGTTACCCACGGCACAGGCTGTCGCACGATGTCGGATGTCACGGAGCTTCCCCGTGATGGCACGGGAGGAGGCTGGTGTCAAGACACCACGGCGTGAGGGACCAGCGGCGTGCGTCCGCAAAAACACATCGATATCCCAAGGCATCGATTAAACCAGCACCCATCCCTCCCAGGTGTGTGCTCTAAGGGCTGACGCTGTTGTCACCTTTCCGTGCCACACGTGGAAAAAACCGTGTCCTCGCCGGGATGCTCCCACGCCTTCCTCCGCGACCCTTGGAGCGCTCCCCGCTTCCCGCAGCCCGCGCAGCCCCCGCGGGCGGGGATGCCGCCTCCCAGTGTCCCGCCCCCCCCCCAACCTTCTCCTCCGCCCGCACCCCTCAAAAAAAGGTCCTTCTCCGCGAGGAACCGGTCGAACCCCTCTCGCAGGGTGAATTTTTGTACTCCGTGTTTAGGGTTAGCTAAAAGGGAGAGGGGACGGCGCTGCCTTGCGCGACTTCCCGCGGAAGGGTTGGGGGAGGGACCCTGGCCGGTGGGGCTGGACACGCAGCCCACTCCGCGGCACGGAGGACCCCGGCCCCATCTACCCTCGCCCCCCCCCCCCCCTTCCCCCCAAGCAGTCCTGCGTGGGCCGGGTCCCGGGGGAGGGGAGCTCTCACCTTTCCCCCTCTCCCCAAACCAGGCCGGGGTCCTGTTTGCAAACAACACCCGCCCCCCGCCTCCCCCCACCCCCGGCGTGTTTTCCCAGGGCGGGGGGAGCTGCCGCTCCCCACCAGGGACCGCGGCTCCCGCGGAGCTGGGCGCGGGGGACACAAAGCGCGCAGGGAGGAAAGAAAAGAGCATCTTTATTTTTTGTTCAGCGCAAGCGGAGCAATGCCCGTGGCGAGGCCCCCCCCCGTGCTTTACAGCCCCCTACAGAAGCGGTAACGCCAGCCGGGCCAGGGGCACGGTAAAGAAAAAGCCTTAAAAAAAAAAAAAAAAAAAGGGCAATCATTACAGTAGAAATTTTTGTACATTACGTTTCTCAGAGACACTTGAAAAAATAGATCCGTTCCCGCGACATTTGGCACCCCGGAGACTCCACCTCGTGCGTCCCGTCCCCCCCCCTCCACCCTCTCCCGGAGCCCGGACGTCTCCCCCCCACAGCAACAGGTTGCTCTCCGGGAAGAAAAACCGCCGGGAGCGGATTTTGCGCTGTCCTCCGCGTAGGCACGGCCTGACCCCCACCCCCGCCCGGAGGCTGGCGGGGGGGAGGCGATGCTTGGAAAGGGAAGAGGTGGATGGAGCTGGGGGGGCGGCGGGGAAAGGAAACCCTGCCGCCCCTACGAGCAGGCAGGGATGGAGAGCCCCCCAACCGGAGGATTTCGCCCCAAACCCGGCCGTGCTTACCCCTGGCAGCCCCCCCACGGAGCGGGGTGCCCCGGCTACGGCATCACCTCGTTTTAACGCTCTCCCCCCCCGCATCCCCGGCCCCTAGCTGCGGGATGGGAAGCGTTACACGGCGGGGGTGGTGGGACGGGGGTCCCAAACCCGTGTGTTCGAGTGTTGCCTCCTCGGCACTAACGGCATCAGAGGCGAGGCGGGCACGGCCATTGAAGAAGAGATGACTTTAATTTCGCATCATCAACACTAAAGGAGCTTAATTAGCGCGCTCGCTCGCCGGGCACGCTATCAGGCACATCTTGTCGCTTATCAGACGTTTTAGCAGAGAAAAGCTGCCGACAGCGACGGTGGTGGCTACAGCCACATCCCCCACCCCCGCCCCACGCGTGGCGAGGGGGTCCCCATGCAGGGGGGGGGCTGCACCCCGCCGTCCCAGCGCCTGGGAAAGCGGCAATGAACCCGTGAGCTTAGGGAAAAAGGGGAATAACCACGGGATGGCAAGTCCTTACAAACCCGGCGTATGAAAACGGAAGCATCTTTCTTTGCATTTAAAAATAAACAGGAAAATGTGCAATGTGTCTCTCTTTTTTTTTTTTTTTTTTTTTTTGCTGTCATATTTCACAGTGTGATCCAGCCAGTTAGTGAATAGGCATTTTTTAAGTGGAGCTTTCAAAAGGAAGAGAAGATCTACAGATAATGCCATTGATCTGGCAGGAGGAGAAAATCTCTACAACAAAGGGGCTTTCCTGTAAATCTGGACCAAACTGCTTGGACCCTCCTACCAGCAGAAAAAGAGAGTCAAGAGTTGATCCCACTTGGTCCCAGAGAAAGAGAAGGCTGCTGGGTGTAAAATCACAGGCTGGTTAGCACTTCTGAGTTGGAGTGGTCTTTCAGAAAAGAGTACTTCTTGTTTTGTTCTGTCTCCAAATAGAAGGAAGCAGCAAAAAATCCTGCAGGCGATAGGACCACGACAAAGCTGTTAAATTCTGGCATCGCCTTGGTGCAGGGCTATGTCAGGGCAATTAGAGCTGCACCATGCTGCACTGTGCAGTACCACTGTCAGCCTTAATCTGCGCGCTGATGGGCAGCACGAAATCCAAGTTACAGCCCACAGGAAGCACAACCAGTGAACCCATATTGCTTTGACAGTTGCACTCATCTAGAAATAATGCAAAACGCTATTTAGATGTATACATCACGACCCTGTGCTCTAGGAAGAAAACAATCTAATGAGGGGCTGGGAGACTGCTTGCAGAAACAAGCAGCGAAGAGCTTGGTGGTGGTGTTGGTTTGGGTTTTTTTTTATGTTTTGTTCCCCCCCCCGCCCCTCCCCTTTTACAATTCTTCGTATTTTATCCTGTTGGAGCGCCGCGTTGGGGTTGGTTTCACCGAGCTGTTCTTTGCCTCCATCGCCTCGCTGAAGAACTTGAAAATGGATGGAAAACTCTTCCAGGAAGTCAGCTCATGGCGCTCTGTACCTGTGAAACACAAAGGTGACAGTCTGACTGGGGGCCGTTAACGCACCCGCTCCCAGGGGTGTTCATGCAGAACCTGGGGAAGACACGCAACCACCATCCCAGGGGGAGCCTGGGGGGGTCAGGGCTGCCCTGCTGCTGAGCTGGGGGGCAGCCGGGCAGGAACAACCCCCTCCCAAAACACACACACACACGCATGGGCAGCCAGAGCACAGAGCACAGACCCTGAATGTGTCTTGGGCCTGGGAAAGTGAGACCCCAAAGCACCCTGATAAGCAAAGCTTCGCTAAAGCACTTCACCTGCCCGGCCTACCTTGTGAAAAACGGTGTCTGCTTTTCAGAGCTGGTGAATGTTGTATTTCTTTTTCATTTTACATTGTTTTTAGCTGGCTATATGATTTTTAACCGAAAGAGAACACCCGATCTGAACCACAACTGATGCATCCCGAAGGCATCCTTCCTGCATCCCTTCCCAACACGCCCATACACAACATTGAAGGAGGAAAGTGTATCCTTCCTGCTTATCTCTTCCCCCTGCACTCAGATTCACCCTTATCTCTTTTTTTTTTTTTTGGTGGGCACAAGTGTCTCCTTCAGTGCGCTGCACGTTTGCTGTATTTAAACAAAAAAAAACCCAAACAAACCACCACAACTACCCCCAGAGCAGAACCAAGACGATGGAGAGAGGGAGCCAAGGGCTGTGAAGAGTTGGGACCTCTTCCTGGGTAACCCAGTTATGCGGAGATGCTGCCTGGAAGTCTCCAGATCCTGGGCCTCCGTTTGATACTTTAACATTGTTAATGATAATTCTTTAGTCTGTAATAGTAGGTCATTGCTATGGTTACTCTACAATGGTGCAACACTTCGCTTTCCCCTTCAGCTATTCGCTGAGACCCGGTAACCACATTTGTTGCCTAGCAACAGTTTTGTGACAGTATCACAATCTGGGGGTGACAACAATGAAGGACACAGTGGCCGTGTCCTGCCTGGCAGAGAGGGATGCCGCGTGGGGTGGACGATGGTCCCTGAGGGACGTGGGGCGGCCGACAGTCCCCGGGGATGCGGGGCAGCCGCCCTGGAGGGATGCTCTGGCACAGTGACGCCCGCACACCCAGCTTCACACCCTCACCAGGACCCTCACCCCCATGTACCCATCCTTGGCGCATCCTTGGTGGCTCCACACATGCTGTCCCCTCCAGAAAGTCTTTGATGGAGGCGTGACCCCTCACGTTGCCCTCCCCCGCTCCCTCAAAGGCAGCCATCAGACAAGCTCCTCCAAAAAAGCCCTCTGCAGAAAGACACCACTTCCCACACAAAGAGACGTTTCTGTACAAAGACGACCCACGTCACATGCACACACAGATTTCCCCCTCCTCTCCACGTCCGTTGTATGGAGATGATTCACGACACCTTACACAAATTTCCCAGGGGCACCTTTTACACAAACAGTTTCCATCTCAAAATTCACCTATCTTTGTGCAAACCCTCTTTGCTGGGAGGCAGCCCATCACGTCTTGCAGGTGGCTTTCAATGCAGACCACCTACCCCATCCTCTACAAGAGCCAACCCTAGCCATGCTTCCCAACACTTGTTCCCCATCTTGGGGTCATCCCATACGCAGAGGTGTCCCACCACAGCAGAAGGATAAAGCTCCCCTTCCAGCACAACCCACAGCCTTACAGACCCATCCCTCAGGTTACGGCATGGTTGGCCATGCTACGATTGCCCACTGCTACCATGCAATGACACCAGCAGAGATGTCACCTGCTGAAGCTGGTTTTATAGAGGGACAGGCTGTCCTAGCACACTTCAAGGACACTTCGGCACAGGGAGGTCTCCTCACACACCCGTACCATGGCGCATGGGAACATCACATTGAGGCCCAAGAGGCGAAACGTCATCCCATGTGGCTTTCTGGGTCCTACGAGGACACTTTCCACGCAAACATGTCTCTGTCACTCATGCCTGCCTGCATCCGTCTGCTTCTGTCTTGGTCGTATTCATCCTCATTAATATCCACTGGATTAAATTAGATGAAAATATAGGCAGCGAACATTATGCTGTTTTTTTCCCCCTGTTCTTTCTTTTTTTCTTTTTATCAACAACCTTCCTCCTCTGTGAAAGGGCCATCCAGAAACAAAAAATGACAAAACAATAAGTTTCTGAAGCCTCCCCGTCCCTTTCTCCGTGCTGCCTTCTCCCATGCACCCTCCTCACGTCCTCAAGAGAGATCAGGCTTACATTCACTGGTGTTACTGAAACTGATTAACCTACAGCTTTCCTGTAGCAACCCCTCTCAACCCACCCCTCTCAAAAAACAATTCAAGCTTTGAGTCTAGAGGGACTCAATGATTCAGCGGTCTAAAGCAATTTTAACACTCCCTATTTTCCCTTTCCTAGTAACAATCTTACTGACAGATGAACAATTTCCCTGGTGATAAAATCACTACAATGGCTATTTAGTTTCCAGGATTATGATGATTCTTTGCTTGATTAATATTGCAATAAGAAAAGCTTGCCAAGTATCTGCCTTGGCCCTTTATAGTCATTTAAAGGTCAAATTCTGTCCTTACACTCAGCTACTACTAAAGGGAGAGCCCTAAAAATTTAACACTGCGCAGACTGTGCATTTATGATTTATATACCAGAGGCTGGGAAAATTAGACAGAAGCAAGAGGAGTTATGTCCTAAGGGTGATGACAGATTTGGTCATAAGGTTTTCACCAGAGGAAAAACATCATTGACAACTGCAATCTCAGTTGCGTATTTAGTGGTAGACGAACCTCGTGTATTTAGTAGTAGACAAATCTAAATTAAATGCACGAGCAGCCACCTATTTTTTGATAGAAAGAATCATTTGGTGCGAGTTGGATAATAAGAGGCAGTTGTACTAAAGCCAAGGTCCTCTAAGTTATATATACCCTTAGCTCTCATTAATTTCAACGACTGTGATGATAAACTGCACAATTCAATATACCATATTAAGCGATGGTTGTCACACAACGTATAGTGATTTCAGACACTAATTCTTTGAAAAATCTTAGGAGCATGTTGCAATGAAAAGACATATAAAACTCGTTGAGTGTGGGAGACAGCTAGAACATCCTAAAATATGCCAAGGCTACAGTCTCAGAAGAAAAAAAATCAGCCCCCCCCCCCCCCCACCCCGGCTCACAGCCCCACAAAGGAAAATGCGATAAAAGCAGAGTGACCTCCCAGTCGCTAGTGCAGAAAGGGGCAGGGAGAACTGGATGTATATTTTAACATGTACAGAATGTCACTGGAAAGGAGCCCCAAAGAGAAGGTGGATCCAATAACGCGTGAGGTGAAACGAATAACGACTGTAAAACGGTGGACAAGTTTCAGAATCAATTTGCCCACCACCACAAAGAGGTATTGACAATTAGAAATGATGAAGACTTGCCAATACAGTTGTTGATACAAAAAAATAAAAATCAGGTGAGGGAATACTTGCGAAAATTTAATATACAAATCATCAGGTCTGGATGACATGCATCGGAGGGTCTTCAGGGAATCAGTTAATGAACTTGCTGAACTACTGGCAATTATTTCTGAGAATTCATGCACAATCAGGTAGGCACCAGAGGACTGGGGTGGGGGTGGGAAGAAAAACAATGCTAATTTGAGAAAAGGAGGATTAATTGAAACTACTGCATGTAAAATTTACCTTTGAATAGTCACAAAGTAAGAGATCAACGTTAAAAAAAATCACAAGCGCCTTTAGGGCAACAAGAGCCTTCGAACAGAACAGGCTTGGATTTGACAAGAACAGGTAAAAAACAAACTTGACCACTTTACTGAATCACAAAAATCAGCAGGCAAGAGATTTATCCACTGCCGTGTCTTTCTGCAGAGGTCAACCAGGCAACTCGGGGGCAGTGGGAACCTGGGGAATCACTGACAACCAAGTATGACCTTCACTGCTCTAACGGGCTGCGGTCGCCCTTACTTCTTGTTTGCAAATGAGTCGCTTCCCCCCAGCCGAGGAGACCTCACAACACTTGAGATTTAGGGTAATGCAGCTCCCAACCCTGTGGTGCCGTACCCGTGCTGGCTCCAACCACGTGCAGCAGGTCCACCAGCACCCACAGCGCAGGTGGCATCTCCGCAGGCGAGGTCATCTCATCTCAACTCATCTCACCACTGTTCCTCCTGCTTTGGGAGGACTCTGCCCCCTGCAACTAGCACCGCGAAGTCCGTAACAGCATCACGGTTCATCACGTTCACTACATTTCAGCTGAAGAAAGGCATAAATCTGCATCTACGCGATGACGGACAGTATCTCAGCCCATCTTGGAAACGGGCGCCAGTGCACTTCTTGGGAAGTGCCTAGAGCGCTCAAGAATGATATGGGGTTGAAAATGTACCTATGAAGTCCCAGAGGGATTGGTGTTAGGGCTCAAGTCTTTTAAACATGGTTATCAGTGATTTGAAAGAATAATGAGAGCGCTTATTAGTTAATTATATCAATTAGCAGGTGATATATCGAATAAGAGACAGAGCAAACGTAAGAAGGGGACAGAGAAATAACCATTAAAAAAAAGGGCAGCCTACCTGGGTAGGAAAAACAGAGAAGGGGAAAAGCAAAGATCGGAACTGGGGTCGGTGCCGGCAGGGGCGACCTGGCGAGCGATGCCAGTGGCCATGTGCGCCCAGGCGCGCAAAGGCGTTTTGGCCACCTCCCCTTTCCAGTCCCACTCGGGAAAACCGTCTCTTCTCCCAGGCAGGCCACCGAACTCCTCCGGCGGCGGAGGGAAGGATATCTGCAATCCCCATCCTTCCCTCTGGCACAGCGATTACTGGCTGCGTGGGACAAAGGTGGCCTCCTACGGCGCCTGCCCACTGCGCCAGACAAAAGCCTCCTCCCGCGGTGCTCAGAAGATGCTCAGCACAATGGTGGCCCCCCGCCGCGTTTACAAGATGTGTGGGACAAAGGTTTCCCATGCTGCGCTGGAGCCGGGAGAGATCTCCGTATGCCCCTCCGCGCCGGGATATTTTCTGCTGGGGAAAAAAAAGTTTTCCAGGTTGAAAAGTTTCTCCACAGACATTAGCCTGCAGGGCTTGACCTCGGGTCCGCTCCTCTCGTCTCGAAACAGCGCGGGCTTCAACATGAATTAAGGGTGCTCTGTGCCTCGGGGTTTAGGGTCTGGCTCAGCAGAGAGTTTTCCATCGATTTCAGCCAGAGCCGGCTCCGTTCCTCCTGCTCCCCGGTCACGGTCCACGTTTGCTTTGCAATCTCATCCCCAAACACTGGCAGCCGTTGCTTTAACATTTACGGTTTAAGCCACACCACCACAAGAGGCCCTAAGCCCCACCAAAACCTGGTTTGAATGGTTCAAAGGGTGAAACGCAGCCTTTTGCGGAGGAGGGCATTCGCACGAAGAGAAGCACTTTAAAACTTACTAAACCGACTAAACTTTATCGTTATTTTCATAACACTGAGAAGCAACACAGTTCATTCTTCCTTTACAAATAAATGAACAAATAAGCCAACCCCTTCTGACCTGGGAGCATGAGTGCGATACGCCTTTCAGAAAGGATTTTTCCTCTTGAAAGTTATGAATCAATGGAAATTTCTTTCTTTCTCACACTATCCATACACGCATGCATTAAAGTCTTCATATAAGACTCCAATTCTTAGGTATGTAATTCTGTAACTCTGTAGTAGCGTAATGATAAGCTCAAATATGCATTTATGTGTGAGAAAAAGATACGTCCTGCCTCTGCTGCACCCGTCTTTCTGGATGCTATTAAATGACTCCTGTATCACAGAGTTTTTTCTAAACAGGAATTTAACTTCTTTTTTTTTAACCATCAGACATTATCAAGAATGACAGAACTATTTTTAATTCATTTTAATTCATAAGGTTTCTCCATTTACAATTTCGGGATCCTATGGATCCACACAGGAAGGAATTATTGTGCCTGTTGCAACTACTTTACTCCGTTGATGTAAACCTCCAGGTTTCAACCCCCAAAACAGAAGAAGCTCTCAGAGCTTCATCAGTAAAGCTAAGGAAAAAAGAGATTAAAAAAAATACACCTTGCTTAAAATCACTAAATACTTCTGAGAGAAAGGATGAGAGCTTCAGGAAAAATTGGGAAGGAGTCCACCAGCTCAAGAGCTTTGAGAACCAACGACCTTAAGAGCTTCTATCGCAATGGTAAAGAAAGGTTAAAAGCTTAGGCGAAATTAAGAGACAAGCCATACACCAATTAATGACATGGAAGAAGAGATTTCTGAGGGGACATTAAAAAAACCCCAAACCAAGCCCCAAACCTTGGTGTGTTTAGTTTGGCTGAGAAGTAATAGTTTGTGGCGTCATGGGCATGATAATAATCTAAAACCAACGGCGTAGGGAAATGAATTCTTCAGAGGAGCCAAGAGGGAAGAACCAGAGAAATCTGAAGAAATGAAACACAGCTTCTAAGCTTGTAGGCTTAGACATGCAGTAAGCTGGTTTAGATGCAATATGCATCCAAGGAAAATTGTGGGAACCTTTGTGGCAATGCTAGAGAATAGACTACACAGACTAAAGATCTTTTATACTTGGTTATTACCTCCTGCGACACAGACCACTGTTTATTTTCGTTGGACACTTATTATCTCTAATATCTTTAGCTGGATGATGGAAACAGAGCAACAAGCATCCCGCCAACCCAGAACAAAGATTACCTCTGAACTCCAATACTTGTAATCAGCTTTCTTCCCACTCCTCGCTCGCAACACACAAACTACCCACGAGAAGCAAGTGGTTGAAAAAGGCAACAAAATACTTACAGAATTCCTCTTGCCCCACGAGCAACAGATGCAAAGATTCACGCAAAAGCTCAGCGCAAAGCAGGAGCAAGACAGGAGGCTAACACAGCCGTCGTTTTTCACCACTCTTCATTAACTATTAAGGGCCACCCCATGAGCCCAGGTCATTTGTTTGCTCCTCTGCGCGCTAACTGGCCGAACAAGTGAAACTTGTAAGGTCGTTCCCTCCTGAGCACAGGTGACCAAAAATCAGGTCATTTTTTGGGTCACCAAAAGTCAAGTCATTTTCTTTTGCATATATATGAAAATAGGAAAAAAAAAAGGAGATATCAAAGAGCTATAGAGCCTTCCCGGTAAGAACCAGGCAGTGCCCTGCATCCAGGACAGAAGTGCTGTTAACACCAATGGGAACAGTCACAGTAAAACAAATCGCACACAACTGCAATTTCAAGGGGTTCCTCCCTTAAAAAAAAAGGAAGAAATCACAAAGAGTTAAAAACGCAGGCTGATTAACTAGCTTTTCAAGAGACGGAAGAGTTACAGGATCTCGGGCTGGTCTGGTCTGAACTGCTGCTCTGGGGTGACCAGTCCTGGCAAGAAAATGTGTCCTTGGGTGCAAAATTTCACAAAAAAGTCTTTTGCAAAAGGGCAGGAGTAGGGGCAAAGGGGGAAACCCACGTAGATCTGCTGTTATCTGTGCAACGAACACCATGAGACCGGTGGCCATGGGGACAGGCAAAAAAGAGCAGATGCTGGGGCCGGATCCGGAGCCCTGGAATACTGGAGAGCAAGACTCTGTCTCTTCCCAGGCAACCACGAGGACGAAGATGTACAAATGCAGCCTTCGCCCTGGCATTGTTCGAGGACTGCCAAGCAAAGGGAAGCCACGAAAAACACCAGCGAGCCCCCCAGATTCACACCAGGCGTGTGTGGATATCCTCACGTGTGGACATCCCGCTTGCCGGACATCTGCACCGTGAGAGGCAGCAAGGAAAACAGCCAGCTGGTGGTACACTCCATAAACTCAGGTCAGGCTTCCCAGGGATCCAGTTTGAGGGGACAGGATGCTGAATTTGGGGCAAAGCTGCTGAATACATGCTGCCGGTGAAGTGCCGCATGATGCTTGGGGGATGATCCGCCAGCGTTGCAGCATCCCACCCAGCTCAGTCAGACCACACCAAACACTCTCATATCGCGATTCCAAACCCAGGGAGTGCCTGCAGGAGAGCAAGCCATTCCCTTGAAGAAGGGTCTCGTATAGATGTGCCTGATACTACACAACTATAGATTTAAAAACTCATATTAAAATGGTGTAGCATGCAGAGAGAAGTAGGCAAGGACTGAAATTATATCTATATCCATATATCTGTATATTTCTCTCTAATCCATACATCTCTATGTGTAGCTATATCTTTATCTGCATATCTATCCATCCATCCATCCATCCATCCATCCATCCATCCATCCATCCATCCATCCACCTACCTACCTACCTACTTACCTACCTACCTATTTGTATCTCCAACTACACCTTTACCTGTATTTAAAGACAAATATAACAATTCTTTACCTGTCAAATGCAAGATGGGATATTCAGGTTCCATCTTACGAAGATGTTTTTGGGGTGAGACCATACCCATGGAAGGTGCAGGATCTCACCACTGGAAGTTAAGAATAGTTTAGACAAACATCTCTCGGGAATATTATGGGTATAGCTGACCTCACCCCAGGGAATGCGGACAAATTAGACGACTCCTTTAGTCATTAGGCTAACTCATTAGATGAGGTTCTTTGCATCCAGCTCTGTCTTTTAACAGTCTGTGACTTTATTTGCTCTATTTAGGCAACATGTGAAGTTGATTGTGTTTTGCAGGGTCCATCACAGTAGCTCTGAAGCATTTGAATAATGTACATTAGTGGGCTAACTAAATTTTTTAAATGTAGATGCACTTTTTTCTATTATGAATCAGAAAAAAAAAATCTTTACAAAATTGCACCCAAGAGCACAAATAAAGTATTTAGCATTTGAAAACCATAATTTTCTCAACCAGGAGAAAGGAAAATTATCTTTCAAATAAAGGAAGTTTTGACCTGCTCAAAACCCGACGCTTCCCGAGAGAACACACAACCACGTGCCTTCTTGGGCGAGACTGCTGAAAAACAAGTATTTAAGCTTCAAAGCTTCCACAGGTTATAAACCTGGGAAATACTAATTTAGGTTGACAGATCTACAGCAGCACACAAGCAGCCAGTTACATCTCTTTCTCCCTGCTGCTTTGCAAGGGCACACCTAGCGGATTTTTCTGAGGGAAAAAGTCATCGTGTCCGTGATTTTGCAGAGCGGGATGCTCAGCCGAGAGCGGGGGCAGCACCAGGGACGGACCCCAGCTCTGCCCGCCGAGCGACGCTGCCAGCGCTAACAAGCACGCGGCATTTAGAAAATACATTAAAACACCTTCAAAACATACCGCAGCAATACCTGCGAGTTAATTTAACTGGAATATTGATGAATGATTTAAAAATATGAGTTCATTCCCAAATCCCTCAGCTTTTCAGTGTTTATAGGGCAGAGATCTAACGCGTACCCCTCGCTGGCGAGCTCTGCGAACTTATGCAAGTGGAGTCACTGATGACGGCAGGACCGGCCCAGTGAAAAGACAGGGCGCTTAGAAAATAGCTGCTCTCTGCCATTGTGTTTTACGATTATTTGTTCCTAAATAGTAATCGTGCCATCAAAAATCCGGATGGAGAATTAATTATTGGAAATAATTCAGGAAACGCTGATGTCAGCTTGCTTCAGTGAAGAGTACCGCAGATTTGTAAAACCCACCGAGCAAATGGAATTATGTAAATGGCGGGAGGAACAGCTGTACCAGCAGCGTGAGGGTGAACCGACACGGCTTTGGCGCTTCCCAAAAACACATCAGCCAAGGCAGAGCCGTGGAAATGGCAGCGCCTGCACCCGGAGCAGCTAGGAAGGGCAGAAACGCTTTAAGATCCTGCGTTACGTGATGGTAGAGACACCTCACCTAATAAAAACAGGGAAAGGCCCTTAATCACTATCAGGATAAGCAAAGATTTGCACTTGCAAATAAAGCAATTTCAAAGTAAAGACGCTGAATATAATTTTCTCCCCTTTCATGCCACGAGCGGAGCTTGGAGGCCAGCGTGGATGCCGACACAGGCAGTTGTGGAAGTAAAGAAGGTCCTTCCCGGGACAGGAACGAGCCCGTGTGTAAGGAATGGGAACGCGCACGGGGCGTGAAGCACTGCAGCAAACGCCCAGTGTTTTCATATTTCGGCAAGAATGCGAATTCATATATCATAAGCCTTTAGTGAATAAATTAACATCCCCCCCCCAGTGGAAAATGTTTATAATCTTCTGCATAAGGAACATTTCAAAGGGAATTTTTATTTTTTCCCTGAAATTTCTGCTTGGGTTATAGTGTCCTTTTATATCTGTGGAGGCAAAAGATTACAGTCAACATGAGCCCAGAGTACTTTCATAGGCAGGACAGTATTCACCGACCTGTCTGCTTCATCTCATGACTATTGCCTTTGTCTGGCCCCATCCCAAACAAACCCAAACCAGCCTTTCCAACGTGCCATTGGCCCCATCCATCTCCTGCCTGGTCCTTTGGTCCACAGTATCCCTGGAGCAGCCATGGGAAGGGCAGTTCCCTCTGATTTTCCTTCAGAGTATAACTTTGTGATGGCTAAGACGAAAAAAACCCAAAAGCCAGGTGCTGCCTCTGCCATGCTGGCTTTGCTCCTGGTGGAAAGCTGAGCAACACTTTGCTCCACCTGGTTCTCCTCTCCTGATGACCGCAGCCACAGGAGGCGTAAGCGGCTTGCACGAAAGGGAAGGGCAGAGACAGGGCCATCCATCCTCCTGCTTCCCTGGTCCCACCGGACGCTTGGTCCAGGTGCCACCAGCTGCCAAAAAGGATGCACCCCCCCACATCAAGAGAAGTGAAACTTAGCAGCCTAAACCCAAGTGATCCTGAAAATCCGGATTCAGCTGCTCACCACCCCCGCAAGGTGTCTAAGCTGCTCAGACACCTCAGCTCTTGACCTTAAAGCTTATGTCTTATTACTACAACACTTCTGTACACACTCAGAAACACCTTGGGCTTGACACGGCAAATACTTTCACGGGTCTCAGGCAGATAGAGGCCCCCCCTGCCATCGTAAGTAGGTGTGCAAGCTTCAGGGGGAGGAATGGCCTCTTCGCTCCTTCCCAAGGCTTCATTACCCTAAGTCTCTTCCCATTCCTTGCCTGTTTTTCTTCCACCTGGGACATCTACTTCTCCAGGACATCTACTTTTGAATTGCTCCCCCACAACTTGCCCACCTTGCAGCTCTTCTTGAATCCTTGCCCACCACCTGCCCCTGATCCTGTTGCATCTCATCCATCCCCCCACCCACTCCAGCTCTCTTGTCCTCATGGTCCATCAGTTTCTCCCTTTTCCCGACTTTTCTTCACCCCTGTCTCACCAAGACCTCCTCCACCTCAATGCTACTGCGTCCATCCAGTCTCTCCTCACCAACATTTTAGTCTTCCAGTTGCTGGCAGTAGCCCACCAACCACATCTTCCCTCTCCACATTTTCTTCTTTCTTAACAGGACAAGAAAGTCCCAGATCTGGCTTTGGCAGGTATTTAAAAAGCCTGGACACAAGCTGCATCTACCACCCAGGTGTGGTGGTGAGGGCAGAAAAGGAGGACACATCCGTGAAAATGCAGCCCTGAGTGGTAAGAGAAATGAGTAGTCAATCTTCTAGGTGAGAATGACAGTTTCATGTGAAATTTAGTACATATTTTAGTGACTTCATGGAAAGTAAACACGTCTGAGTTTGTAAAACGCCACAGAAGATGGATGTAGGCCACCAGAATACAAACACCGAGTAACAAATGGAGTTCAAAATTAAAGTTTTGGAAACCACTGACAGACTGTCCATTTTGATAAAATTTTAATTGTCAAGGAATTACAAAAAAATTGCTGGTAAAAAAAAAACTGCAAAAAAATGTGTGAACTTGAGGTGCCAATAACCCTCGTGCACTTGCAGTCGGTCATTTATGGCTAGCCCATACCAGTTACGTTTTTCTCGTTTGCTTGTCACTGGCTGCTGGGTATGTATGTACACAAATACGTACTTACACATAGACATAACACCCGGCACACCGAAGACCTATATGACCCACTTCCAGGAGTCTGCATAGCTGCATTAGTGAGAAAGACGGCAAGAAGACAGTGCTGTTTCACCAGTGAATTTACACTGATATAGTGAGCGTTAACCTTCTTTTATTAGCGTGACCTTCGCTGGTCGTTGCTAATGAACATTCTTGAAGAAGGCAGGTGATTGAACCCAGACCGCAGGATTTTATGGACAATGATCATTGTTGCGGGTCAAGTACACCTGTGCTGCAATCATAAAGTTAATAACATCTACAACAACAGCTTTACATGCGGCTGTCTCAGAAGAATGCCATTTCTGTAACTCACAGCCTTTGGAGACGCTATTTATAATTTATACCCAATCTGAAGCGCAAAGATTTTTTCTCCCCTGCAAGTCACGGTAATCAATACGGGTCTGCACCTATTACAGCCCGATGAGGTGAAGTGTGCGGCAAGGATCAGCTGCGCCGGGCAAACACCGCGGCTCATAAACACGGCTCTGCAAAAGGGCCCGTGTCCAGCAGCCGTTCCCAGCATCTACGCTGGGAGAGAAAATAAAGGGGGAAATAATTCTTTGTAAGCTTGCCATCCCAGCTGCTTAGTGTCGCAAACTAAATTAATTGCATATTCACCTCGGAACTACTCAGAAACTGGAGTTTTTTTGGCGCGTCGTGCGGGTTTCAGGCTTCTGCACCCTAATTCATAACACATCAGGACTTAATGCAGGATACTCTGAAGCTCCCATATCAGGGAAACCAGCAATTTAAGACTAAACACTAATTCGCCAAGGCTTTGCAGATGTGAATTACACTGAATTTAACTAAGCTGAATAATATCACACTTCCTGCGACTTAACCTCAGAGATGTCATTAGAGGGAGCGTTTGAGATTAATGACCATAAAGCTGCGTTCCGCTCCCTGCTTAACCCTCCTCCTTGCTGCAGCAAACGGCCGCTTTGTCTGGAAGAGCTCAACATGTCCCTTCCTGCACGTGCCTCGCTTCCCACCCTTGAAGAACATCACCAAAACTCATTCACGGGTGACATTTGGGACACATGGGTGACAAGCCAGCCACAGAGCGATGGGTTGGAGACACCTGATGGTGGGGCAGGTAGGTGGCGATGAAGCCTGGCATGGCGCGGGCAGAGCTGAAGGCAGCCGTAAGGCTGGCAAGGTGAGGGTGTCTCCTCAACGTTGGGCATTGGGTTGCATTGACCTCTGCCAGCGCCCTGCCTGACATCCCCGTCTACGGAGCCAGACACTGGAGCGTGAGCGTGGGAGGTGGGTCTGCCACCAGCAGGAGGGAGAACTCCAAAGTCTGGGATGAGCGTGAAGGGAAATATTAAGTTCACAATGAGGGGGAAAAAAAAACCCCAACCCTAACCAAACCAAACCGTAAGAGCAGGGGATGATCACAGTGGGTTTGCACGCCAGACTGGTGGGACCCCATTGCCGAGCTGCAGATGGAGAAGGCTCGTAGGACCCAGGAACCAGTGGGTGAGCGACAATGAGGGGTTTCTCCTGGGGGAACTGCAGAACAGGCCCTGCCTTGTATCCGCAAAAGCACAACTGGACAGAAAGCAGCCCCGAGATCAGGGTGTCTCTGCTAATCCAGTTTTAATCATCCAATTGCAGAGCTGCAAACTTTTTAACTATTTCACTTAACCACGGTGATAATTAAGTAAGCCTCATTTGGGAGACCACATTTATTCCAAAATAGGGACTGAATCACTATTACCCTTTAAAAAAAAATAAAAATACCATCAAGCTCCAAACCAGCACCTTCATCTCAATCTTGAAGAAACAATTTCTGATTTCCCTACCAGGCATAGATTAAAAAAAACACCCAAACACCCAAAGACGGGAAACAAGGAAGCTCGATGACCTTGGTGCATTTCCAAAGGCAATTCCAATTTCAAAATACAGTCCTGGACTAACAACCGGTCTTTCCACGTGGGGTCTTCCAGCAGAATCAGCGCTGCTAAGTCAGGCTGCGGAGCTCCCAGAAAAAGCAAGCAAGATCCCTTGTGTCATGGCAGAGATCTTTTGCCAAGCATTTAGTGGGTTCTGAGGAAAACCTTAGTCTCTCCAGCTAAAAAGATGGTAAATCTTGGGAGCTGGAGATGGAAATGCAAGAACCTGCCAGGAAAGTACATTTGGAAGTGGAAGAGAAATGAAACATTTAAATGAGTTGCAAAACTTGGTGATTCAAATTGTTTTCTTTTCTTTACACCGAGAATCTCAAGGTTTTTTTTCATAAAATTAGAACAAAATGGAAAGAAGTTGTTGGGGTAATTTCTCTCTGAAGAATCACTGAACTGGAATTATGTCATCTTGCATTAAAATTATCAGTTTTTGCCACAGTTGGCCCACAAATATTATATTAAAAAAGCAGGAAGAAAATCACTTAAATACATTTGGGGAATTCTTTTGTTTGTGCCCCGTGCATATCTTTTAATACTTATTGCTCCAATTTGGCTTGGTTTGTCTAAAACACTGTAGGTTGGGTTTTTTTTTTCTTTTTTTTTTTCCAAAACAAGTTTAAAAACAAACTGTTGATATATTAGGGGAAAAACTGCATGGGGAAAAGCAAGATCGAGGTGGGAGCTGAAGTTAGCCTAAATGAGAGCAATATCAGCATGCACAAATGCACAGACAAGCACAGTTTGACAGTCGCTGCTCATAAAAGATCCTGCAACGAGTTAATATGAAAACTCAGTCTCCTGTAGAGGGAAAGTTAGAGGGGAGCTCATATATAAGCACTTGAGGAAAACTTGCACTGTGGCTGGAACACATATAGCACATTCCCCGTTAGTCTAGGGATAAATGAAATGTTACAACCACAATATATTGCCGTATTAAATTAAGAAAACATTTTTTTTCCCCCGGTTTGTTGTGAAAAGAGAAAATCTATGGCTGACTAAAAAGCAAAGAACTTGCAGTCAACAACATCCCCATCTGTTTCACCATGTTTTTCAGCTCCAGAACCAACATTACACAAGCTTTTTGCATTGGTACCTCTGTAGCCGTGACCGTTACTTTCCACAGGAACCCTGCAGAGATTTAACAGTGCAAATATTCCAAGTTTTCAGATGTTGCAGTATTGCTTTTCCATGTTTTTCCAGGTTTCCAGCTTTCAGACACACCAAAAGCCTATGAGACTGCCTCCGAGCAAGGGAGGACGGCGAACCAAGGGGACAGGACATGGTAAATTGGGGGTTTGCTCCCGCGCGGGTCTCTCCTTCATGAAGTTGGGGAAACCAGCAGCCCAGCAGCTCAGGGAACTTCACCCCGTGCTGAGGTCTGTGCATCTGGGCATCCGGGGAGGACAAGGAGGAAGCGTCTAGGAGGAATGGGTCCTGGAGAGAAGATTTACCTCTTCTCCCGGCAGAGAGCTCGCACACCAAGGCAAAAATACAGCTGTATCACATTTCCATGGGACTCGCATCTGTGCCAAAAAGCCTTCAGCGAAGCAGGACCAGGACAGGCCACCGCAGCTGGGAGAGGAGCCGTGAAGCCTGCTCACCGGGGCTGTGTCATCTGCAGCTGCAGAAACCTGCACAGAGCCCTGGAGTGGAGGATACCCTGCCCAAGGCCACATGGACAGCAGGTAGAATCATAGAATCACAGCATGGTTGGGGTTGGAAGGGACTTCAAAGCCCACCCAGTGCCACCCCCTGCCCTGGGCAGGGACACCTCCCACCAGCCCAGGTTGCTCCAAGCCCCGTCCAACCTGGCCTTGAACCCCTCCAGGGATGGGGCAGCCACAGCTTCTCTGGGCAACCTGGGCCAGGGGCTCACCACCCTCACAGCCAAGAATTTCTTCCTTAGATCTCATCTAAATCTCCCCTCTTTCAGTTTGAAGCCATTACTCCTCATCCTATCACTACATGCCCTTGTAAAAAGTCCCTCCCCAGCTTTCCTGGAGCCCCTTTAGGGACTGGAAGGAGCTGGAAGGTCTCCGCGGAGCCTTCTCTTCTCCAGGCTGAACCCCCCCAGCTCTCTCAGCCTGTCCCCACAGCAGAGGGGCTCCAGCCCTCCCAGCATCTCCGGGGCCTCCTCTGGCCCTGCTCCAACAGCTCCGTGTCCTTCTGCTGTTGGTGGCCCAGCGCTGGAGGCAGCAGGGTTGCTGGTGGGAAATGTTTTTGCCACTGGTCTGATTGAAGAACCACTTAATCGGTGGTTATTTTCATATTTTCTGCCCAAGAGATATCAAGGATGCACCTCGAAGGCATCGTGCTGCTGAACTTGCACAGCGCTGGATAGGCTGGACTTGTAATGGTCATGCAAGTATTTAAAATAAGTTTCAAACAAAAGAGGTTCAGTAAAAAAAAAACCAAACACCAAACAAACAAAACTAATAAAATAAATATGTGACAGGCATGTTTAGCAAATCAAATAGATGCAACAGCTTTAGTATGGCCTGAGAAGTGCTAAAACCAAATTCTTCCCTAGGACACCCATTGCTTAATGTGGATTTCTGAAATACGAAAAGCAGATACTTTTTAATTGGGTTCAGCTTCCCAAATGGGTCATGGAGATATTCTTATCTGACTTTTGTGAATAACACAAGTAGGTCCTCTGTAGTTGGGGATCTCAATAGTGCCCTTTAAAAGGGCTTGTTTTCAGACGCTTATAAATTTTGCCAAGCTAAGTATTTGGGATGAAAATTCCCATGCTCTGTCTCTGCCTCAGGCTGATTATTATTATTTTTTTATGTTTCAACTAAAAGGATTTAGTCACTTCAGGAAATAAGATTGAGGAAAAACATGTTTTGCCCCTGTTGGGGAAAAAAAAAAAAGGCAAGAAAAGAAAAGAAAAAGAAAGCCTTACAAGAATTTTGCTGAGCATCTCCTGCGTCTTTATTCTTCACAGCAATAGTTTGAAATTTGGAAGGTAGGGTCCCTGTTGTCCTTTTGCAGTTCCCATGAAAAACCACCCAGCTTTTGCCTAGTCACAAGCCTTTGAAAAGTCCCATTTGCATATGCTCAGCACAGAGAACTCAGAATTTTGGCAGACGAACTGGCCAAGGGCTCCTCTGAAGATGCTGTTTGCAATGGGCAAACTCCAGCCCAGGGCTGACGGGGCTGAGCCAGACTTTTCTTTTTTTTTTTTTTTTCAGCTGCTGCTCCCAGATGCTGCAGGCGATTGTGGCACCAGGCACAGGAACTGAGCGTGGGCAGCTCTGTCCTGGGCTCCAAATGCAGGCAAAACGAGGGGAGAAAGGGGAAAAAAATTAAAAAGCAGCCTAACGGAAATAGAGAGAGAGGAGAACTAGTCCTGGGGGGAGGGGGGGCAGCGGGAAGAGTAGACCAAGAGGGGATTGACCGTGCAAAAAGACCATCATGGGAACAGGTCTGTAGGTGAAGGAAAGACCATTAAACGTGGAAAAGGAGGAAACTGGCTGCAAAAAGAGCATGGGATGCAGAGACGGGGGTGGGGACGGAACTTTCCAAACCATCAGAGAGCAACCTTGTGGAAGGCTTGCCCTCCTCAAGCAAAGACAAAACTGACCGACTGGGTTAGTCTGCCATTGTCCCTTGGCTGCGGTTCATCAAGAGGGTGATAATCTACTGCTCTAGTACTCTCAGCTCCTGTACCTCACTTCACCAGTGTCTGAGCCCGGACTCTGGATCTGAAATCTCCATCTCTGCAACTGAACTGCAGCAATAGAGCATCACATGATAAAACTTCCCTTCTTCTCCTTACCATGGTTAAAGGAAACAAATTACACGCAGAAAATGACATTAAGAGAATATTTGAAGCGCACGCTGAAGGGACAAGTTAGGACACTCAGTTTAGTAAGTGCTCAGGGGCCAAACTAGGGGGGATCGTGCTTGTTGGTGCTGCTCTGGTACAGCTTCTGCCTGTATTGCTCCGAGTTTGGTGCTGCCCATGAGGATCACTCATGCCTTTTTCCACCAGGCTCCACCACTGACCCGCAGATATTAGGTGGGAGTAGAGAGAGCTGGTCCAAAGAGACTGGGATTTTGCAGCAGAATGTGAAATAATGTCATTTATAATGCAGCACAATGAGTAAACGAAGGAGAATGTAACTCACGTAGTACAATGCTATGAAGTGCATATTGGCCATTACGAGGGTAGTGAATGAAATTAAGTGTTGGGATAAAAAAACACGGGTATTTAAAGCAAAACCTAATGGCTACTTTAAAGAACATCAATAGGGAATTAATGTCACAAGGGGAGAAAATGTTACTGGATTTCCCAAGCTCCAAGGAGTGTTTTTGGAGCAGGCAGGAGTCTCTCTGCATCTTTTACCACTGCGTCGCTCACAGTCGAGATGCGTCTCTGATCTTTGCCAGCGGGAAGACTCCGCTTATGTGTTTTTTTATGTCCACAGTTTCCAGGTCACCCAACTTCCCATCAGCCGAAGCAGAGCAAAGCATCCTCTAATGGTCAGTCATATTTACTAACCTACGAGTTCCTATTTTTATCTTAACCTGGCTGATGATAACTGTCATTTCAACCTGAGATCATAGCAGGTCTGTATGGGGACATGACCGCTGGAGCTGCATGATGCTGTTGTGGTTGCTATAAAGAATGAGAGGTAATGCAGAAATAATAATTTATTATGGAAAAATAGATGAGCAAGGTACACAACAAGGCAACTGAAAGCTTTGTATTTCTGTTATTTGATCCCTTCATGAGATGATGACAGCAGTAATTTGAAGAGATCATGAATCCCTTAATTATATTGTGTGCACCAGCGGGATCCCACCTGTAGACATTTAAGTGGGGTGACCTTTGTTTCATAGCGTTCTGTTATTCTAGTCTCCTCCCTGTTCAAAATAAACCTCACGTCCAGCCAAAATAACTGGTTTGCTGCAACTTTTCCCTAAGGTGGCCCACCACAAATTGTTGAAGCATTAGCATCTGAACTAGTAGAGAAGCTGAGTAACGGCCGTGGTGGGCTGGACGTGCCAGTCCCGACGGGCATCGCAGGTTGGCTCAGTCTGGGGATGCAAAAGCCACAATTCTGCAAATCCAATGGTGCACGAAAGGAGCCGTAGAAGCACGGAAGTATAAAACACAAAATGTTTGTACTTTGTCGCTATTTGCTCTATGGGCTTCGACTGGTCTGCCACTGTGCAGAGTAGTGGGAAACATCAATCAGTTAAAACTTTGAACACGTCGTGCATTCTTGGAGCTAAGAACGGCTGGTCACTAAACCCAGTATTATTCTGTCATCACACCACGTGCACCTGCAGACTCACCCCTGAAGTTTGCTGCCACGGCTTTAGCTAACAGTAACTTATGTTTTGAGGTTTGGTTGACAAAACAGGGAGAGAAGAAAATGAAGAAATGAAAAAAACAGTGTGAAGAATCATACATGACATCATAAACATAGCAATGGCAGTTTTAATGACAATCCTATAGGAAAGAACTAAATTTTCACTTCGTACGGTGTATGATGCCATGACGTATAATGAGTTACTTATTTCAGAACAACAACCACGCGCCGTTTCGCTGTTTCTTTTCCTGGCGTCAGCTGTTAGCACGCACGCTTCTGCGCTAAGGTGACAGTATTCTCTGAATGAGATAAAAAGCAAGGGCGACATTGCCACAGGCCACTCCGCAGCAAACAAGAGTCAATTACCCCAAGAGTCAACAACAATTTAATTGATCAATTTCAAATGCAGAAAAATCTGCTGAGTCCAGTCAAGTCATAAAAGGCTCAGTTTCAAACGCGGGTTCCTAATACTCGCGCAAAGTATGTAACAAGTCAGGCAAATTACAAAAGCATTAATCTGCCCAAAGAGGCAATCGCCTGTACAAACATTCACGTTCGGTAGCATATTTACGACAATTATACTGCTCATGCATCATGTCGCCGTTCAGATAACACAACGCACCTTGCGCACTCTTAGCCATGTTTTATGGCCAATATCTTTTAAATATTACCAACTACTGTTTGCTGCTCTGTTTACTGGTGCCGTATCACAACACCCCTCCTGGATCTGGCAGCGATGGCTGCTGCCGGAGACCCCCACGGCACTGTTCTTTGCTCGCCACCACAGGATGCCATGCCTTTGCTCTGCGCAGCACCCAGACTGCTAATGCCAAAATACCAATTCTGAGTGGCTCTCAACTGGTAAAAATGTGATAGCACCTTGATTTATTCCAGCTGAGACTCTTAACCCACGTGTCTACCTGTACCCTTGTAATTTCCTGAGACACTAAGGAAGGAAAATGCTGTCTCTCCCGCCGTGGGCATATACACATTCGCCCTAACAGACAGTGTGCCCTGGTGTGCCATCAGCCTCTGAAGTATTTGGTAAAAACTCTCCAGTTATTGGTCAGATTTTCAGGACAAGAACTCTTTAGTCCCTTTGTCCTGGATGCAAACCAGGCACTAGCACAAACGTTTATTTCTTAAATAGCTACATCCCGTATATTTAACTCTCTAGAGCTAGAAACCGCGCAGGTAACCCACTACAGGAAGACAAATCTGCACTAGACACCAATGAGTTTGCTGAGCAACAGTCACTGCGCGTTAGTGGTATTTTTGGGTTTTGCATGTTCTTCCCCTTCAAAATATCTTCCCCGAAATTTGAAGAAATGTCATTAAGCATAGCAGAGTACTTGGCAGGCTTCTCAGGTAACAGGCAGGTAACAGTGAGTTTTCTTTAAAGGGCTCATGATATGTATGCTGATATAAGACTAATTCTTACTTCATGCGGATAAAGTGTGAACAAGAGTGTGAAAAATCTGAAGCCAGAATAAAAACAAGACTAAAAGAATTTGCCTTTTCCCTCTTTCAAAACAAAATACTGGGAAATTGTTTCATTTAATAAAATTGCCAACTTCGCAAACCATATAGTCCCCCCGCCCCCGTAGCCTCCTCAAAGAAAATAAAGATAAATCATCACACAAGTGGCAACATAAATCTGTTTTTCTCTGGCACTTTTGCTAAGAGGAACGTTTGGGACGTGAATTTGTAATAACTATGTTCTAACTATGAAATGATGAAAAGCTGGCACTTCCATAAAGCTCCAGCCAACAGAGAAATATCCCACATCAGGTATCAGTGCTCCAAACCACTGCTCTTTGCCTTCCTTTACATGTGGCACGGTTCACAACTCTACAGTCTTGGGCATCAAATGTCCTTGGGACCCCTTGGGATTTACCTCCTTCACCTGGAAGCTTGAAATTAAGGGGCACGGTAATGGATGATGTAGATATTCCCCTTCACTCCCATCTGTTTGCATTTACGACATTAAAAATAAAACCCGCAAAATTCCATGTCCCAGATCCTCTTAGGAGGAACAGGCCAAAGTCAAGCTTGCTGAGCCGTACCCCAACCAGAATCCCCACGGTTTTATAGATTTAAGTAGCTTAACATTATTTCAGTGTGCCACACTGTCACAAAGGGGCATTATAAGTGTTAAGGTTGTCAGTCTGCTGAGCTATCAAAGATTAGTTCATGTAGAAATGTATCAACATCCTTCATATAAAGCTAATCAAATCTGAAATTACTGACATGTCACCTTGAGGAGGAATTTGATTTATTATTTGCAAAGTAATCCGGAAAACAGTGAGATGTACAGCTGTAAGAATTACTGTTAACACTGACTTTGTGACATTACATTAGTTTTGCTGTTGCTTTTTGTGCCTTCTGTAAATAATAATAATAATAAACAACAAAACTTTCTTTGTGCCATTAAGTGGCATGAGTGTGAAGTGTGGCTGCTTAAAAAGTAGTAAGGCGGCTCACCTCTAAGACTGCACGAGAGGTGTCTGCCGTTAATTAATGATACGTTAACAGAAAGCACAAAATCGCGTGCAGCCGTTTTCTCCTCTTTTGCCACGGTCCCATTCCGAGTGGGGAAAGTTGCCGAAAGTCATTTTCGCTCGATGACCTCCCCGGCTTGTTTCTCCCCACCGGGGAGCGGGGCCTGCTCCGTCGGGATCAGATTTTAAATGTCATGCAAATAGCATGCAAATTTTTAAATGTCATGCAGTTTAAGTGCATACATAATTTGTAGCATATTTACTTATTTGCACTCATAAATGACGGCGCCTGCGAACACAAACCAGGCGCGCCACTGCGCACGAACGGACGTTAAGCCCATCCGAAAACCTGCCTGCTTTTAACTTTACGTCATACACACAACTTGGTTTTGTCTTTGAGATAAAGGCAATTGTAGGATCCCATTCAAAAAAAGTCGCACACCTCGCTCACTGCGCTGCAATATCCATTCAATCCCTACCGCAAATTAACACACAGCGCTCACGTACGCCACGGGCTGAGTCCTCCGAAGTAAAGACGTATTTTTAGCACTGATATTTGCTCCTTGATGTTATGTATAGTTCTGTACGTATATGAGTGCTTGTTTATGGCACAACGTAAATAAGAATTCTGCACTTGAGATCAGCTATCCTGGTAAGTAAACGACTATGCGGGTAAACAAATCTGTTCACTACCTCCAAATATTTTTATTTGCCATATAATTATATCTCATATATATCCTCACAGATGTATAAAATACATTCTTAGGAAAATTGCCACAGAATGTTGTTGCTTATATTAAGTAAATGGTATATTTGTGTACCATGCTCCATACTTACATACATGAAGCATATTTGTATACATATAGAACTGCCAAATATTTCACTTCTGTTACTATACAAACAGGTTGATATTATTGAAAAAAACCCCATCCCTCTACTAACTTTCCCAAGTGTTTTTGAGACTGGGTTACCAACATACCTTTCAGAAAACGTGTTTTCGTACTGATAAGGCTATACCACGCTAGAAGGAAGGATACTATACAGCTAGGTAGGCTGGGAGCTAAGGACATAGCCTTTATCAATCCAATTAAATCAAGACTCATTCAGGCTGTCGCCTTCACTGCTGTCATTAGCTGCTCTCTCACGGTGCCAAACACTCCACCTGAATTCCTACTTGGACGTAACCTGCCATTTCCCCATGATGGATCATTTTCGGGAATTACCGACAAAGTTTTTTTTGACCACGTTACCCAACTTTCCCTTTCCCAGATGCCGAAGGCGAGTTAGGACGCACGGCGTTCCTTCTTGTGCGTCATCACCAAACCCCCTGTCAGGGACCAGAGGTGCCGGGATGGACTGATAAAACGGACTGGAGAAGCGTGCAGGAGAAAGTAAAATGAAACTGTGAAGAACTGGCTTTTTACCATATTCTGAATTTTCTTCTTATCCCCAGCGTGGGCCTTGCTAATCCATAAAAAGAGACAAAAAGTGCACTTACTGGTGGCTTTGAAGGCACTTGCTTCAAACTGCATGGATAAGATCAAGAGGAAACTTAGATTCTGAAACTGGGGGAATTTTTGAAATGGAATTTAAATAACTGAAAGAGTAACAGGGGATGTGAGGTGAATTTCAAAATATTAGCATTAACAACTTTCTTTTTTTAGACAGGTTCTCCCTGGCAAATAAAGCCGTTAAATGATTTCAACAGCATCAATATTGTACACAAAAAATGTGATATCATTAATAACAATGAAAAAGAACAGAATTCTCACGGGAGACATAAAGCTTGTGTGCAACAAGTTATACCCCCAGTCTCCTAATCCAGTCTGAGATGTTTAATTTCATGTTTTTTAAATATATTAAAAGGCTTGCTTTCCTCCCCCAAAAAAAACCTTTTAAGAAGCATTCATACCGCTGTTACAAAAGTAGAAAGCAATACGCTAGCACAGATGACTTTGCCTACTGGTTATTGAAGGGAAGGATCGCCCCCGATGCCCAAGCTGAAGCTGACCCGATAGATCAAACCCTCAGGGTCTCGAATTTACATTTCATAAGCTTAATATCCTGCCTGATTTATGATTTGCCTTCTTAAACAACGAAGGTTGCACTTAACAACTTTACTTTTGTGTGGGTAACTGTTGATCTGAAAATGGCACATAAAATGCATTTACATCAGCGCTGCTAATAGGCCCATAATGGTTCTTTATTATGTTTCAGTGAAAGGCAACTGAGTGACAGGTAACTGATTTTGTAGATCAAATAACTTTCTGCCACCCCCACACAGCTCCCAGCTGCTGCACACTTTATATGCCAATACAAATACAGTCGTAAAGTAGACAAATATACTATAACTACGTTATTAAATGAGACACAACACGGGGTGCTGGAAGGATTTGAGAGCCGTTCGACGCCGCGACGGGGAATTACAACCACGTGAAAGCGCACTCTAAAGGGGTTTCAGCGCAAAACTCATGCAACCCTCCCTCGGTCGCTTTTTTGCGTAAGATCTTAGAAGTGATTTTGCTCTGATAATACCTGCTTTTTTTTTTTTTTTTTTTCCCCTCCATGCAAGAGGGGGTGGGGGAGCCCGGAGCATGCGCTCGCTCTAGGTATAGCGGGTATTTAAAGCGCAGCATTTCCACATAAAGACAGAAGCGCAAAGCTCCTGGTGCCGAAGGCTGAAGGTAACGCCGCTGTGCAGCTGGGCTGAAAGGCTGCAAAAGCCTCCCACGTGCTGAATTTCATTTTTACGTGCTGCACCACGAGTAAATAACGATAAGAACATCAGAGCCTGTCTGATAATCTTTGACAACAACCCTAACCCTGTCATCGCAGACACGGGAGAAACCGGCACGTACTCAGCCCTGACCCACCGAGCCTTTTATCTGCCTGTGTACTCTCCCCGGACCGGCAAATAAAGGGCAACCGGTCATTTACACATGAATCAACTTTCTTGGCAGAGCAGGCACCAGAGACCTCCCTTTTCTCCGCCAGGGAGAGGAAAAGCGTCCAGGTCCAAGCTTGTCTCCCCAGAAATCGCGCCAGCCCAGGAGCGACGCGGGTCGGCAGACGGATGCTCTTCCGGACGCCCGATAAAAAATGGCATCCACAAAGGAGCAGACGAACACTGAGCTCCGGATGGGGCTGACAGCAGCCGCCAGCCTTTGTCCTATTCACAACAGGTAGTGTCAAACAAACCCAAGCGGAGATAACAATCCCGATAGAAGATGATACAAGATACCCGAGCGGGTATCCGCAAGGAATTCAGCCTACATTTTAATAAGGTGCAGGTCTCGCGGTGCCACAGCTCTCACTTCCACTTGCCCGCAGCCGCCTTTTGAAAAGGTACAGGGATCGTCTTGGGCTGGCGAGAGGCTGGCCATGGGCGCGCGCGAGCCGGCATGGATGAAATAACCCAAGAACTTTATTCGGGATGAAAATTAGCCTGAAATTTCACAAGCTGTAAGGGTAGCGCAGTGCCTGCTTACTGCCTGTGCCTCATTACGAAAAAGAAACTTTTATCGGTCCGTAGGCACCATTCAAACTCTCTTCCCCATGGCTACGAGAGGTGAAGGAGGGTACGGCACTGCTCTGCTGAATGGCCAAGAGGTCACAGGCATTTCTGTAATTCAAGCCATCGCAAGCATCATACCACTACAAAACAAAAGCAGATGTTTTATCGCTAGATTTAGCATTTTTTAAAAATGATTTATTTAGGGAAATGGAAGTTTTCAGGCATTGCAACACCTACCCTGCCGCCGCCGAGAGTTTTCGCTGCAGTCTCAAAACGGGGAGGACGGAGCAGACTGGCATCAGGGAAAAAATCTGATTTAAATGCCAGACGCCGGGTCACCCAGCACTGCACGTTTCTTTCTCAGCACCAGCAGGTTCTGAGGCCCCTCCACTGCCACCCTCCCCGAGGAAGCCTGAGCAAGGCTTTTTGGAGGCGGTGGCAGCTGAGGAAGTGTTTCAGAGAGCACACGTTTTTTCCTTTCCTGGGCCTTTTTCCACCCCAGCACTGACGCGGCTGCCCTAAGCCCCATCCATCACACTCTCATCCCCGCTTCTGCCACTTGTGCTAACGTTTGCTCGGGAAGGCCGGGACCGATGAGGAAGGTGGGGGTGAAACTGCCACCGCTGCCTCTCCTCCAGGCAGCTCTTAGCTCTAGGCACAGTGAAACAAACACATAATAAAGCACAACTATTTAAAACTAAAAAAGAAAAAAAAAAAAAAGAAAAAGAAAAAGAAACAAGACCGGTGTGGCTGGTGCCATATCTTCGCCTTCTCTAAACCCGAGACTGAAATGTAAAATAAAAAGTGATGTTTTCCTTCTTTATACCACAGGTAAATTTCCTATTCTTTACAATTACACCTTTTTATTGGGGTTATATCCAGCCTATCTTTTGTTTAACCTCCCCCAAACCATACTCATTAGTGAGAATGCTTACAGTACGTGTCCTTCCTCCCCTAAATACACAAGAGTAAAGATATGATTAAAGAAATTGATTTTGCATTTCCAAAACAATTCTATGACAGCGACAGCCACGTACCTGATAGACAAAACAGACCTGCTGAATCTGATGGTTTTAGTATTTACATTGCAATACGTAGCTTTAAAGTAATGATATAGGTGGGATATGCTTTCATCTAAATTTACTAGCAATGCAGCTAATACCAGATCTGAGTTTATTAGTGTAGTGCATTTTCTCTGAGTAGGGTTTGACTAGATGCCAATGATTTTTGAACTATGTAGTGAAGCCAATTAGCTCTAAGAAATAAACTGATACTTCTCTCTAGTGTCATACTAACTGCTACAGTATGAATTATGCTGCTGATAAAGATGTTGCTATGAGCCAAAACATAACTACAAAGACTTAATCAACTTGCAACATTTACATAATCATAATAAGGAATTCAGCTTTGAAAGAGTTGCGTTTATGTTGCTAAATGTATGTCTTTAACGGACATTGAAAACAAAGGTAAAAACCTGATTTAAAATACAATTTTTTCCTCATTGACATGAATTCTCCTGGTCTTTCTGTTATTTTCCGGGACTGACTCTTGCCTCACGTTGGCTGCTGCTGTTGTGTAAATCCTGTGTAATGTCCTTAAAACCTTTCTTACCCCACTTGTTGAAGCCAACACTGCTGCCCAGGCTCACCGACACGACCAAGGTCCCAACACCGCCTGTGTAGGGTCCTGCCAATGAGCCCCTGCTCTGCAGATACACCTCCTGAAGGTCAATGTAAACACCTGACTTCACATTGTACAGCTTTGACCACCCACTCTTCTCTTTGCATCCTTCGCTGGCTCTGCTTTCCTAACATAAGGAAGTTGTTTTTTTTTTTTTTAACTTTGAGAGCCCACAGGCTTCATCTATGCTGATAAATTAAACATTCTTGGGCACTGCATCCAGCTGGCACCGAATGGCCCATGTCTGTCCTCCTTACAATAAACTCTCTCCAGCCCCAAATCAGGGTGATGGCACCCAGCCGCCCCGGGGAGCAGCCCCAGGGAAATCCTCACTCCAGAACCATGTCTAGAGAGCATCCCTTGGCCTGGGCAAAGGTGCACCAGCAACTGTCCGAGGAGCACGAAAGCCCAGGCAGCTGCATCCCGAGGCCCAGGACCATCCTCAGGTTCTTCAATTTACTAAGATGGACGCGCGTGAGCATCCTGCTGGCTGCCTAACCTCATGTCAGACTCCCTCCTGCCTCCACTCAGCTCATTACACAGTCCTCCAAGTGTTGGACTTGTGCGATCTTTTTCATAAACTGCTGCGGACCTACCCGATTAACTTCCTTCATGTTCTTCAATAAAGCTCTCCTTCGCTGAAATGCCTGCAAAGTCTCTGAGTAATCAGGCTGCTGGTCCTTTTGACAACCACCGTCACATCATACAACAGGGTTTTGACTGTATCTGCCCGTTACTTTTTTGTTATATATTAGACTTCAGAATGTGGCAGGACTTCGCCATAACCTGCCTGTAACTCTGACCACCAAGCTGTCTTTCTTGAAGCAGACCTTGCATCCATCTGGCGTTGCTCTCACCACAGCCCAGGTGAGCCATTGCGTGGCTTTCTCATGTCCAGGATGATCTCTCAGTGGAAAAGCCGACACTGGGCTGGGCTGCGAGAGCAGAGCTGGCTGTCACGTCATGCAGAATTAGCATGGAAGGCAGCTGATGAAGTGAGGTCCCGTCTAAGCACCCTGGCTGCCTTGAGCTGGAAAAAGCAGCCTCGCAGGACGCACAGAAAGGCAGTTTTCAGAGAAGCACCTCTACTGGCAAACGTGTTAGGAGGACCACACCAAGGGTAGGGCAGACCTAGTGCATGTACCACTGCCAAGGTGGACCAGGCGTCATGAAGCTCTGCCTGGGAACGAGTGCTCTCCCTTAACAGGGCCAGTTGAAAATGGCTGGAAAAACACAGTCCCCAGGTTTCCATCATCAACACGTTACTGTTGATAGTGGAAACCTGTTTTGGTGGTTTACACCCTTTGACAGTCCTGTCAAGAAATCCCTTTTGCAGGCACCTACGGAAGCTCTGAACTTGTCCCCAGCAAAGACGGACAACAGAAAGGAGGCTGACATTTTGTGCTCACTACCAGGAAAGACCAAACACTGACTGTCCCTCCTGGCATGCAGGTCCAAGAGGTCAAAGCCAGTGCAAGGTGCCTGTTGCCCCTCTCCCAGCACACATCCATATGGGTTTGTCTTTCCAACCTTTGAATGTATGTTCTTCCTTGGCCTTCACTTGCCTTGACTAGCTGAAGGGAAGCTTGTACCTTGCCTTTTCTCCTTCTGCAGAAAAGCAGGTCCTGCCTCAAGGAGCCCAGGTCGCCAGTGGGAAGAGAAAGGTCCTTCACGTTGATGCTGAACAAACCAGACACCTCCTCTGTAAACCTGTTTTGACTGATGCTTATCTGGGACCTCAGAGAACAGCAATGCCTTAGCTCGTTTCCCAAGTTCCTTTGTTAGCTTTATTAAGTTTCTTTTGTAGCTAGAAGATGGACAACTTTTCTCACAGAGTCTAGCTGTAGCAAAGCAAGTATCTCTTGCCCCTGCTGAGGTGCTAAGCCACAAATACTTATTCCCATGCAGGATACACTAAAGTCATATTCTGACTACAAGCAATGTAGTCTTACCTTCTCTTTACGTCTAGTTAAAAGCCAGCAGTGGACTGAATTAACTTTGTTTGCAAGGGAACCAGACCATGAACTTCCAGACACAAGGACAATGAGGTGGCACCTGAATTAACACCGTTAAAAAAGGCAGGTGAATGCTGCTTGTGAAACTCAGGAACTTCTCTAGTCAGACAGTACCCAAATAAAAGTAAAAATAGAGTAAGAACATACCTACACATCACCAGACTTCTGAAGAGGCCTGGGAAAAGCCCGAGGACCTCACCACCACCCTGCCCACAGCTCCCAGGCCAGGGATGTGCTGCACATCCTGCCGGCAGAACTCAACTCACGGATCAACCCCATGAGCGCAACCGCTTGTCGGATGAACCCTGAATAGACAAACGGACAAAAGTTATTCTGAGCTGCCTTCTGAGGCTGAAGAAACCTGGTCATAGAATCACAGAATGGTTTGGGTGGGAAGGGATCTTAAAGCCCACCCAGTGGCACCCCCTGCCCTGGGCAGGGACACCTCCCACCAGCCCAGGTTGCTCCAAGCCCCGTCCAGCCTGGCCTTGAACCCCTCCAGGGATGGGGCAAATATCATCGATAAATTCACTTGTGGTAGCAGACTGCCTAAACCATTGAAATTTTAACGTCATCTCTCCTACTCTTCACTGGCTACGGTCTCATCCAGCAGCTGCTGAAGGAATTCATGCTCAACTTGCAGACCAGAAGGAAAAAGGACAAGACCAGGAAGAAACAATAAAGCGGAACGTAATTCATAATTTGGGTGGGCTAATTCAAACATTTAATATCCCAAGTAATGCTGGGTCCCCTGTAAGGAATAACTTGAGGTGGGACCTGGGTCAGTAAACTGTCTGCAGGAGACCTTTAGCAAAACTGTACTGATAAATTTGCTGGTAGAGACTTCTGTTGTTTCTTTGATTTAATTCCATCGATAATTTTATTTCTTCATTCACCTCTCCCACCCTGCCTTTCCAGCTGAGCTGAGCCAGAGGGCAGTCATATATATATATATATAAAAAAATTTTTAATTTTAAATTTATGTTATATAAAAATATATATTTATGTATAAAAATATATAAAATTATAAATAGAAATAATAGACAAATATATAAAATTTAAAAATATAAATATTATATATCTATATATAACTTTTTCCCCCAAAGCTGACACCAAGGGCCCCCACGGTTTGCATGGTGGAAGGTGCTCCCGTCCCACTGCGCTTACCACGACCTGCTCAGGGTCACTTCTGCAGACGCAGAGACCCTCCCTCCATCTGCTGAGCCAAAGGGCTCGAGCCCCTTCCCCACTTGGGGCTCCTACGTGGCAATGCTGCTTCAATCTGTGAGATGTAGCGGAGCTGGAAACATACAAGGGTATGTTGGTGGCTGTTCCTGGGTAAAAAAGCTGCAGAAATGGTGTATGCAAATACCGCGCTGGAGAAGAGACGTATTTTTGCACGTCAGGAGTAATGCAGTCATCATGTAGAAATACTTGCAGATGTGCCAAGCCGGATACGTTTCTCTTTTTAAGAAGGATTACCAATCTATTTAAAGAACATGTCTCAGGCTAGGTATTTAAATGAATGATTTGGAACTTTATTGGGATTCATGGCAGTTGATTAAGTGCATTTTCCTGTCGCTCAGGTAAGTATTTTTGTTAATCTGTGACCTGCCACCAAGAATAAAGATGAAACAGGGATTTGCTCAACTTTTACCCACTGAAAGTGTTCAAATGTGTCTCTCTCACATCACCTCCCTCCCCTGCACACAGGGCAGACAAATTATGCAGAACGAAGGCATTTAACTGTTAATAACATACAGCAGGAGAACACGATTTAAACCTCTATGTTAAATATTGTTTTAAGGAAGACAAAGTTATTTTTAGGACAAAAGCAGCTAGAGGTTTAGTTAAAATTAAAGTGCAAGATTTTTGCATTTAATTTGATTTAGATGTTAGCTGAAAACATCTCATTAAAAAAAAAAAAAGAAAATCTCCGTTTGTAAGACTCACTGTAAAATTGGCAATGTCTGTTCCTCTATCAGGGTGCACTCCAGGCTTCAAATAAAATTTCGGATATACGTTGCACTTTCTTCATTAGTCCCTGCAACTTTTTTTTTTTTTTTAATACAGAGTACATTTTATTAAAACGAAATTTGTATTTTAGGAGCGGAGAGATTTGAAATAACAGCATTTAGGGGGCTGCTTAGGCAGTATTACTCGTTTGACACTGAAGGTTTTGTTTTGGTACACAGAATATAAAACCATTTCCTCAAGATATTTTGTGTTCAGCATAAAATATTAAAAATGTCTCATTTCCAAGAGATCTGGTGGGAGTTCATGACAGATGTGTTATAACTCTTTTTTTTTTTTGAAATTTTTTGCAGCGTTATTGTGTCTAATTAGGCCTGATGATTTACCCATGACAGCATGAACTTTCTTGAGAGGGAAAGAAGAAGTGGAGCATAATCTTTGGAGCAAAGAACAAACACATTTTTGGGGAGATGACGGGGGGGAGCGAAAGCACCGGCTCGAGGTGGTTTGCAACAAATGCCCACCAGTAGCCCTGGGAGTTTTCACTTATTTATGCACCGCCATATGATCCATCTTTTTGCCTTCAGCGCTACAAACCAGCCTCGCTGCAATGCGTCGGCTTGGCAATCGCGTCCCTGCTCCTTCTCGGTCTCTGACGACTGCCTGGGGAGGACCAACCCCTCGGGATGAGCCGAAGGAGACACGACAAGCCATGCCAGGGCGAGGGGAGGAACTGCTGAGCATCCCCCTCCCTCGCCGGGCCACCAGCTCCAGATTACGGGAGACCCCAGGAACCCAAACGTGAACTCACCCGAAAAATGTTTATTTTTTTGGCTGGCAGGGCTTCTCCCCTCTTTGGGCCCCCTGTAAAAATACCTTGTCAGAAGTTTCCTGGCAGACACGGAGGTTATCAAAGAAGGGCTTGCTGCGGTGGCCAGCAAAACCCGCTGAGGAGGCCAAGGTGGCCAGGTAGCCATGGGAGGAGAAGCGGTGCAGGAAGGCAAAAACCATTTGCATTGAAGACAGAGGGAAAGTGCACAAAGTTAAGACTTTTAAAGTTTCAATTAAAACATTGGCGGTGTTTTTTGTTTTTTTTTTCCACCTGACTGTAGCCCCATATGGCAAGGTCAGCCCTTTCCGTGAACAAACAGCTCGGTCGCCTCCAGTGTAGCTGTTATCTGCCTCAACAAGGGGAGACATTTGGCACAGCCTAAAGCTGGGGCATGAACCCTGGCTAAGCTTAAGACATTTATCTGACAGCATCAGCTGACACTCCACAAACACATTTGCTCTCCATGACCCTGGAGCATTCGTGATTAATCAAAAATGTATCTTGGATCTTGAGAACAAGCTACAAGCAGGCACACACACAAAAAAAAAGAATATGCTCTCGATCTCGCTTATCGACTCCAGAGGTATATTGAATTTAGAAATAGCAAATAGAATAAAATGATCAATATGTTCTCACTTGTCCATGGAAGAGCAAACTTTATCCCTCCAGCAACAAACATTGATCATGTAAATGTTTCGGAGCTGCTTTCAAGTGAAGAAAGCAAAAAAGGCAGGGGGATTTTTGGGGAGGGGATATCGGAGGGAAGAGTCGCTGGCGTACGTGCACAGGCGCTTGGCTGGGCAGCACGCGAACGGCACGGGCAGCCGCGGAGCACGGCTGCGCACCTGAGCCGCCGCCGCCACGGCCGCTGCCACCGGTACCTACCGCTAACATCCAGCGTGGGGAACGCCGCGCCCAGCGGTCTTAATAAAACATTATAGAGGGGACTTTAAAACTTAATGAAGGCACATAATCTGCTTCGGAGGAAAAACTCCCTGCCTTAATTTAAATGAGACACAGTTATAACATATCCCCTATGCACTGTTTACAATTTATAATTTATGTCTCAGTTCAAATACACTACTTTCTGCAGTCATCTGCTAAGTGATATGATTAGCATTTGAATATTGTAATATTCTGCTTCTCGATACTCAGAGTAATATGATGCAGTGCATTTGTATTTTAATACTTTTTGTTGTTGTTGTTGTTGTTCACTAATAAGCATTCCAAGCGCTAATTAGTTGCGAAGAAAGAAATCACGTGCGCCCCACCCAGTCTAATTTGGGAACGGTTATATCCCTGTAAAAAACTCTCCACCATTTCACTTATTAAAATCCCACTCTTTTTCTGGTTACCTACTGCTCAGGCTACAAGTTGTTTGCGCTCATACGGCCCCATCACTCTGCCACAGCAAAACTACTGTCTGTGCTCCGGTCCCTGTTGGCCCGGCAAACTAACTTTCATTGCATGTGCTCTCTATAAAATGGTGGTACTAATTAGAAGATATAAACTCATGCTGAGACATGATATGAATCGGCTTTATGCATCTACTAAGCTCACAGCAGTATTAGATTTATACTGTTGATGCCCTCAACTAATATTCAACCAGAAACTCACAATTTTTTAAATATGCGGAAAAACGCAACAAAGGCGATGGTGCCTCATTAATGCAATTCGCAGAACCTCAGTAATCCACAGTCCACTAATCTCCGCATTCATAAGCAGTGCACAGAAAAAAAAAAAAAGTCTTTTTTTTTTTTTCCTTTTTTCCCCAGCAAAGACCAAGAAGCCGGATGGCACAGTGAGAACCCACGCCACCGTCACCCAGCGTCCATGCATCACTTTTCCAGGGGCGGACCTGGAGCAGATGAGCAAGCATCGCCCTGGTTTATGGAGGAGGACCCCAAAGTGCAGAGCTGATCTCCCCACAGCCTGACGATCAACCTGGACAACATGCTAGGTTTACTTTCAAAGAAAAAAAAGAAAAGGAAAAGGAGGCATTTGCTTGTCCGCAAGGGCCGGGAAGCGGCTCAGGCTCCTCAGCCTCCACCTGCCCTGAGACACGGCGTACGTACGTGTGGGTTCACGACGACCCTGATCCAACTCCTGCAACATGGGCTGAGGGCACCAGACATCACAGCTGCATGTTTTGACATCCATGGTGAAAATGAGCAGAAAATCTGACTGTTCCATATCAAGAAGTATTTTTACTAGTGCTAATGCGCCTTAAATACCTTGTTCCACAGATGAGTGGCCTGGCACCTGCTGCATGAGAAATAGCCAATTACTCTTCAGTGTCTCTAATTTTCTGATTCAATTAGCATGCTTCAGAGCTTTCCAGTTTAATTGCAAACTACTTCACAGTTAGCTCTCTGATTAATCATTGCCCATCTGCAAGCCATCGCAAAACTTGGTGGAACAAATCTGTGTACTTTGGAATGCTGGGAGCTTAGCAAATCAAACTTGTTTTGGTATATAAAGCTTTAATTTTGTTTGCCCTTTTCAGCTGCACTTGTAAGAAGCTCTGTACTGATTAAACAGGAAGTCCAGACAATAATATGCTACATTATGCATATAATTACTGTAAATACAGGCGAGACTGTAGAAACATCGCTTAAGGTTAGGTGCTAACATGTATGGAGTAGGGGGGTCAAGAAAACACATTCGGAATCAATTTCTCCCCCATTACAACAGGAGGGAGGAACTGGGTGTGGGGGAGGGAAGAGGTGTGCGATGGCGACGGGGATCCAGCAGCCTGTGACTCCAGAGGAATTTCTGCAACACCACGTCGCCGCACAATCGCTGCGTGCCATTTCCGATCTCCTTCTGACAGGGACCTCCTAACTTTTTCCCAAACTTAAAAAAAGTTCAAAAACTCGTGCTCTACGGATTGAATGCCATATCTATACTCTTATTTTTGGCTCAAAGCAGAACACCGACTGTTGGGATGGATCGTGAGGCTGCCCGGCTGTCACGGAGCTGCTACTTTTTTCCGTATTTTACTACACCAACAATAGCAATATGCACTGAACTGACACAGCTTGCCTATTTTAGAGCTATCTCGTTCAGGTGCACGCAAACTACCTGTCTGGAAGACTTGATTACAAATATAACAGAGTATCACACAGCAGGAAAGTATATTCAGAATTATCTGTTTTGCACGTATGAAATTGAAGCCCACAGAACTGAAAATTTAGCTTAAATTCACTGAAAGATTTCGGCATGCACTGAAAGCAGCGCACATGGCTGAGGCATCAGTCCTGCGGGACGCTGTACATCCCTGATTTGTGTAAAATTCAGTAAGATGCGATGGTGCCCGGTGTCCTGTGGAATCACGCTTCAGGCGCCTTCCCGAACTGGGGCCATGGCGAACATTTTACGTGTCCAAACCCCATTACTTAAGAACAGAAAACACGTCACTGCAGAGCTTTATAACAAATTTATAATCTCTTCAACACCATTTTTCTGCAGCCGGCAAGGTACGTATGTCACCGTCAAAGAATATCCCACGCAACTTCTTCACCATGAACAACACAGACGTGGCAAACACTGCCAGAAAGTCTTTGATGCCGTGACATGCCAGCTCCTGTTCAATGTGTGTAGACATACATGCAGTACACTTGAGTAGAGGGACATTTTCTGCAGTATATGCAATGAGATTGCACAGTTAGGATACATATTTCATGCGTCTACTCTGGGGAAAAAAAGCCAAGTTTTGCTCGTCTGTGAAAAAAAAATGTTTTAGGAGTTCCCCATGGTTTTTTTCCAGGTTTTTTTTTTGTGTGTGTTTTTGAAATCACTGTAGCCTGTATTATCTCTGTAACTGAACCACGAGGTTATCAAAATAACCTCCTCTATTATGACCAGTTTTGCATATGATCACAGAATTCAGAAAACAAAGGCAAAAAACCGTCATGCTTTTAACATTTCCAAGACACTGTCTCCTAACTCTGTAGGGCATTGCTTCACGTTTGAGCCCCACAGTGCCCACTGAAGTCAAGGCGAGTTATGCAGCTAAAGCCCTGATAATTTACTCCATTTACGGGCTATATCCTCATCTCGGCCTGTAGGAAACCTGTGTTTAGGGCTCTGTGGCCAGGTTACCCACCACTCCGGGATGCAGGGCTGTGTTATTCCCATCACTTCCCCTGACAGCTCACTCATCTTTAAACCCACTTCACAATTGCCTTCCCAGGGTGAGCAGGTTTCCCGCCCTTTATTATGAATCAGAAGAAGCCAAAACGATGTTAAAGTGCTTAATGCCTCCAACTCAGCTGTAGGAATATCCCCCGGCGCATAAACTTGAGCATCATCATCTCATGGACCATCTTGTGTGGAGCCTGAGCAAAGGGTGTAAAATATGAGGGTCTGGAGAAGCCAAGGGACAGGGCCGTAAATCGGGTCCCCTGGGGCTGTCTGAGTTAGAACTGATGCTGGGGAGCTTTGCCGGGGTGTGAAACCCTGCCCTGCAGACCCACAGAACTGACGCTCAGCCCCGTTACCAACATTTCCCAGCAAAGACATTTGGCTCTCCCAGTGTAAATATTGGGGTCGCTTCCTCTGAAACACAGCGCGTAAAAAATACTTACGGTGCTTTCGAACCACAGCATTTAAAAAAAACCCCAACAACTATTGCAAAAAAACCGCATTACTTTCACTTCGCAGAGGGGGATTATGAAAATAGCTGTGGCTGTTTGACTCCTGTAGGGAGGATGAGCTTGCATCGGGTGCCAGAGTCGGCACACAACGCTCCTTTCAACAGCAAGCATCTCCACCCCCTGCAAAACAGTGCATGCATGGGAAAAAAACATGCTGGCATCATTTACGGGGAAAAAAGATCTTCGTCTCCGTGTTTGTAAGGTCCTGCTACTTCATCACCTCAAGTTTCCACACCCAGCCACGAACTGCCTACAAGACCTTCACTGTACTTTCTTTCTTTTCCTTCCTACTTCATTCATGAAGGTGACTTGCAACTACCAAGAAAATTTTACCCTCCTTTGTTCTGGCTCTTTTAAACTTTTCCTATGGTACCATGGAAGTTTTTTGGTGTTTTTTTTTTTTCTAGAAATTGGTCTTTTTTATACAGGTTTTGGAAAAAAATACGCAGCATTGTTGGATTTCTTGTTGGTTTAGTTCTCTCTCTTCAGAAAATGTCCTAAAGCTCAAACTTCTACTCTGTACTGAATGGAAAAGGGTTAGGAAATCTCCAAAAACAAGCGTGGGGGGGGAACACACTACTATTTTTACTTTCTTTTAAAATATTTTCCTTTTCCTCATTAAGAAAAGAGGAAATTTAAAATACCAGGAGTGGAGAAGGTCTAGTTTCCCTTTTTCACTACCCCTGCCTGCACATATTTAGTCTCTGCTTCTGATGGGGAAGAAAGGTAAAATATTATTTTCCATTAGTTATTTTAACTTTAAAAAGTTTCAAGCTATGAGGATGACTGATTTTTACAAATGAAGATTTTATCTTCCCTTACTTCTCTGTTTTTAGGAAACATTCCTCATCTTTCTACTGGTTCTTTTAACAATGACAGAATAGAGACGCGCATCAGCACTTCTGGGCTGCAGAACTGGAAAACAGGGAAAGATTTGGTCTGAAACATTGTTTTGGTGTCAACTTAAAAAACAATGAAAACTGTGAAAAAGACCCCAAAAGTGCAATCCATGCCAGTTAAGGCACAATAAGAAGGAGGACAGTGGAAAACCATCCCGATGCCATGCAGTGCCACGGCAGGGATGCCACCAGCAGCGCACGCATCGCTCCGTCCTAAATACGTGGCTCAAGCAATTTGGAGGATGTTAATTATTCGGAAGCTACGTGACCTGAAGAGTAACTACAGAGGTGCCTCGCCAACGACGAGACTCCTATTAGCAAGTTTACTGAGAAATTTTAGACTTCATTAGTAGCTATTCCCAAAAGGTGCTGGTCCAGGGAGACTCCGGCGGGATACAGTAACCTGCCTGTTGTCAGACATCTGTAGTTAACATGAGGCACCAATTACTGATCCTGCCTCTACCAGGTTTCTGCTGAGCTTGGCATATGGCGTATTCTCTTATATTTTGACCCAAGCAGAGCAGTGCGATTTGGTCCACTTTTGTTCCTTGCCAGGTATGAGCAAAGTAACCAATTAGGGAAAAAAAGAATAAAAAAACTGGAAAATGTCCACAGATTACTTTGTAATGATAAAATATAAACACAACCTCTCTTTCCCATACTATCACAGGCACTGAGTTATCGCAGCTGTGTTAGTATATACTTGTTAAATATTTATACCGCTCAGGTGAAAATATATTTCACTTGACAGCTTGCATACTGCAGTACCTGCTTTTAGCAGAAACACTCCAGCTACTGGTCCCTGGCGCGGAGTGAAACGCAGGCTCAGAGCGTTTCCAAAGCAGGAACCAAAAGGCAGCTCTTTGCTCAGATGTTTCGTTTAACCGTGAATAAAAAATTAGCATTCCGGACAGTAATGCTTTGCCCTACCTGTGGTAAACTCACCAGCTCCCCAGCTGGGAATGTATGTTCTGCAACGGAGAAGTGATTTATTGCAGCAGGTATCACAGAGAGCCATGATCCCCCTGTGCAAGGAGACTCCTCTCTTAAAAAGAGAATTACGCTAGCTAAGCAAAATCATAATGCATATGGAATACAGGGATGAATAAGGAGTGCAGAAACCTGACCTGGACGAGCTAGAGAAGTGGGCCCGAGCAAAGCTTATGAAGCTCAACAAGGTCGAGTGCAAGCTCCTACACTTGGGTCGGGACAACCCTCGTTATCAATATGGGCTGGGGGATGACGTGATAGAGAGCAGCCCTGCGGAAAAGGCCTTGGGGGTCCTGGTGGGTGGAAAGCTGGACATGAGCCAGCAACGTGCGCTTGCAGCCCAGAAGGCCGATCGCATCCTGGGCTGCATCAAAAGAAGCGTGGCCAGCAGATCCAGAGAGGGCCTTCTCCCCCTCTACTCTGCTCTGGCGAGACCCCGCCTGGAGTACCGTGTCCAGCTCTGGAGCCCTCAGCACAAGGACACGGACCCTTTGGAGTGGGTCCAGAGGAGGGCCACGAAGACGATCCAAGGGCTGGAGCCCCTCTGCTGTGAGGACAGACTGAGAGAGTTGGGGTTGTTCAGCCTGGAGAAGAGAAGGCTCCGGGGAGACCTTCTAGCGGCCTTCCAGTCCCTCAAGGGGGCCTACAGGAAAGCTGGGGAGGGGCTGTTGGCAAGGGCATGGAGCGACAGGACGAGGGGCAATGGTTTAAACTCGAGCAGGGCAGGGTTAGATCAGACATTAGGAAGAAGTTCTGTACACTGAGGGTGGTGAGACACTGGCCCAGGTTTCCCAGAGAGGTGGTGGAGGCCCCATCCCTGGAGACATTCAGGGCCAGGCTGGATGAGGCTCTGAGCAACCTGATCTAGTTGAAGATGTCCCTGCTCACCGCAGGGGGGTTGGACTAGGTGGGCTTTAGAGGTCCCTTCCAACCCAACACATCCTATGATTCTATGAAACCAGGCAGGACAGTGGTGGGGCACGGGGTGAGGACAGTCTGGGTCCAGGACACTTGTGCAGGTTCAGGGTACTCGCTGCTTGTAGTTTCCTGCCTGCACCCCCCAAACACAGAATAAATAGAGGAAAAAAAAACCCAAAACCTCACCCTGCATTTGTCCAGAACTGGGACACTATTGAATAGACGCATTTATGCATTTGTATATAACATTTTACTGCATTTTTATTCATTTTAGTAGCCACAGAGCCATCAAACTTATTTTAAACAGTTACTTCAAACCAACCCTTTCACATTAATACCAACATAAACTCAGTATATTAAAATAAACTCGAAAATCAGCTGTGTGCATATCCCGGAGGTGGTTTAATACATCCATCCGTGTATGTATATAGATGCTTATGAATATCCTGCTGCTTTGAAAATGACCTGCTATGTTATTTCACCACAATTTGCATTGTTATAATAGGTTATTGACTGATTTTAGGTTTAAGGGACTAAGGTAGTATTCGGTAATGACTCTGTTCTACAAGTTTATTGCAAGTGCCCAAGGTTCATTCACCCCAAGCAATTCAGTCAATAACCAATTTTTATACTTCTATCTCCTTCAAAATTCCAAACCAATAATCCCTGGCTTTTTTTTTTAATTATTTCAGTATCAGACTAACATTTCCCATGGAAATCAATATGGGTGAGATCCATTAGCCAAAAATCTGCAGCACTGCAATGCAAACATATTAAAAATATTGATCTTGCAGCCTACTGATGTTTTGATTGACTTTAATGTTTGTAAGCAGCAATAACAGAATTTCAATGACTGAAACAAACTTTTGATTAAAATTATAGATTTTAAAATTTTTTTCTATTTTACTGTTTCAAAGGGTATCGCATCGTTTACTTGTTTGCTGTAAATGATCATAGTAGTAAATACTTATTCAGTTTCTCATTTGTAAGTATTAAGGTCTGCCACAGGTTACACATCTTCAAATATACTTTCAATCATTCTCGATGTTTCAGTTCCACTATATCAGATGTGTAACACCAGCATGGGCAGGGCCAGATGTATTTTTACAGCATTTTCCCTTCTGGATCTTCACATCTCTTGCGTTCCTGTTACCAGCAGTGACAAGAATTTGATCTCACTCTTTTTTATCACTATCCAATAAACTTCAGATGATGTTTTCATAGCAGCTGGCCAAGATTTTGTTAAAGCCATCTTCCTAACATGGTTCCACCTCCCAAAATAAACATCTCAGCTAAAATAAAGAGATCTTCTGCACTCTGGGTCTTGGGTTCATTGCTATACAGTCTGTATGTCCCACCACCTGGATCACATTTACCACCACAGCAGAGTGGTGGCATCCCTGCTTTAGGGATGGGGAAGCAAAGCATGGAGAAATTAGGGAGTACCTTCCGACAACCTAGCTTCCACCAAGGTCCTGAAGGCCATGATGTGGAACCTCCAAAGGATGAGGTTTGTCATCAGGAGATGCCGGCCCTGATGGATGAGTGTAGGCTGTCCAAACGGTTGTTTGCTGTGGGTGACACATGGTCGTTGTCGGCTCTTGAGAGCTTTGGGCTAGCACATGACCTGTCTTTGCCTTGGGGTACAGAAAAGCAGGGGAAACTCTACATATGCCAACCCAGAAAACAGAAGTGTGAGGAGACAGCAGAGGGGGGGTCCATGCAACCTCTGTCCCCAGCAGACTGTACCAGCATATGGAATCTGCTGCACCACCTAGACGTCTCCATTGCACCACACTCGTACCGACAGAGCCTTTATATAGATCTACGTATAAACAAGCACCTGACAGAGAAACTATAGCTCTATCATACTGGCACCTGGCAGAGGGATACACCCCCTGAGGCCCCTTCCAAGCTTGCATTTCCATGATTCAATATTATACCAGCTAAAGATACATCCCCTTGGTCAGACGAGATTTCCTCCTGACCTTTCTCATTCAAGAAGGTTTGTTTTCTTTGTGCTTTCTATATTACAGCCAGGATTCACCTGAGATGACAGCAGTGGGTAGACAGCTTTAGGGGGAAAAAAAGTGCACACAAATGGACGACTTGAATGATTCTATTATTTTTGTTTTTTTTTCAAATTACAATCCTCTTCCTGCTGACATCCAACTCACCAGCTCCACAGCCCAACCTGGCTCACATGGCCAGCAGGGAGAAATTACCAGAAGAAGTAATAACCAAGGGATGAGGCATGCTGAGATGCCTGGACCATGCAATTAACCAGGAGGGATGTGGTACCTGTGCAGCATTTAACACAACATCCAGTGCTGAGGTACAGCTCCAGGACCAAAATCCTCTTACAAAGTCACTACACACATGGAGCTGGGTTAATAGTACTTCCATGCACTGCACACAATGAAGTTTTCCAGTGTGGTGCGATGCCCAAAAGCCCTGTGCCACCAACAACCCCTCTGGAAGAGCCCTGGGGACCAGGCCCACAGATCCGGACCCCTCCTCCTACCTCTCCCACCCAGATGCACCCTGTTGAGCGCCGACACCATGTCCTTGGTTCTGCTGTCCCAGCGGAGCTCTGCAGTCCGGTTAAGCCTTGATGTTTGTTACTATTGGTCTCCCACTTGGAGATGCTTAAATAGAGCAAGCAGACAAGCTCTATCAAGAAGCTGCACGCAGCAAGAAGAGAGACAACCTCAGCTCTACTGTGTACCTAGATGGCCCGATCTAACCGAAGGACCTCTTCTCCCACTGTGGGACATTAAGGAAAGTGCTCCATATTTGTTGCCAAACACCTAGAGCAGGCAGCACTTTCGTCTACTGGTGTACCTTGAGATCTTGTGAGCAACCAGAAATCAGAATCACCTCTAAATAAGGAATGTTTTGGACACAGGGCAGACAATTTCACAAGATCCCTCCTGTAGACAAGGAGTTGGAAGGTGGAGAAGTTCTGCACTGACTATGACCATGACCATGGCCATGGCCATGGCCATGACCATGACTAGCGACTGCCCAACTTTGAATTTTCAACCATCTCTAAATTTAAAAAAACGAACCACAAAGACCAATAGACTAAGAACAGTGGAAAGTTATGAATCTAACTACAAAAAGACATGAAACTGCTGACTATCAAAGGTATTGGTAACATTGCAAATGATATTATTCTGCATCTGTAAACAACTAAGCATCAATTTATTACCCTAGAAATTGAAATACCATGTTCTCCAAGCCCTCGCAGAGCAGGCAGTCTCAGTACAAGCTTTTTGTGTACCCTGACAATATGCCTACACATGCTCTGAAAACTGCTCCAGGCTGGGGAGCATGTTTCAGGGCTCCAGCACACCAGCTTCCCGCAGATTTTGCCGCAGGGGTTTGAAGCGCTGCTGTTCTCTGCTGCTTCTCCTGCCCTTCTGCTGGAACGACGGCCCCCGAGGTAGAATTAGCAGAAATGAACGTACCCACGTTAGCACAAATGCATTTTTTTTGCAATTTAAGGTTGAAGGAACGTGTGTACCCCGCTTTGGTAATGAGGAGGTGGTCGGCAAAGGGACAGGCAGTTAAACCTATCCCCACATCCATTCGTGGCTGAGACTATGAGTTGTGAGGTCAGGCACTTGCCCATTGAAACACACAATTTTCATATTTTATTCATAATTTTGCCAACACCAGACAGAAGTAGCCCTGGCTTTGTGGTGGGCTGACTGCTGGGGACAGAGATTAAAGCTCTGCGTGTCATGAGCCACGCTCCAAGCCCCTGTACACGGTTTCTTAATTCCAAGTATTGCCTGGGACAGAGTACAAAATATTCACACCATTCATTTATTTGCATATTCATCTTGTCTATCACAACAAAGAGACAAATTTAGACTGATTTTTGTAAGATTTGTCTTCAGTGTCTAGCTGCATAATGTAATTGCTAGGGAGTTACTATTTGCATGAAACAGCCTATTATCCAGTATTATCTGGTGAAGCAGAGTGCCCTCATTTTGTTATGCAGACATATACGGTGCTGTCCCTCTCCTTGTTGCCCATCAAAGTTCAGGGTACCCGTGGCAGACCTGGGCGAGAAGAAGATCCACACTGCTTGTGCTGTCCACCCGACCGAGCCATCCGAGCTCAATCTCCATCTCCAACTTTGGCTAATGCATTCCCGCCTCCACCAGCTTCCAAAAATTTCACAAAGCACCAATGAGGATGACTTCAAAACCGTGAGATTAAAAAAATAATTTGGGGGTTCTCGTTTCTGAGCCTGACCAGTATTAGCTGAAAAATCTTCAAGCTTTTTTTCCACACAGCTAGATGGGCAAGAAATTTAGATTAAAATGTGCAAGACAGCAACTGATCACTGCAGGCCCTGTAAACAAAATACAGACCACCACCAACTCACTACAAAACCATAAATGAGAGGGAAAAACTTGTTACTATCTCGTATTTGCAATACTCTGCTGGTGTGATGACCTGCTGATATCCTGAGGTGACCCTACCATCTTTGTATGCAAACAACGGATATTGCTATCAATATCTAATACCATCATCCATGATCTTGAAATTGAATTAGAGCAAGAGACAACAAGGTGTAACAAATAGAAAAAGTAATGCATCTGGAATGTGCAAGCACGGATTGGAGAAACAGCTCTACCAAGCCATGGCAAGTGCCTCTTCCAATAAATTAGTGACATTGCTGGTGAACCCGCTCCTCTTCCCAACAGACCCTATAGTGCCAACTCTTCCATTTGGCTGTGCCAAATGGGTTTTAACCCTCTCCCTGCTGAACTTAAAGTGAAAAGATGTCTAAGTAGGAGCATTTTAAAGGTCTGTGACTTGCCCTTAAATACTCTGCAGCTCCACAGCTGAGCAGGAACTGTGCACAGGTCATAGAATCATAGAATCTTCATGGTTCAAAAGGACCTTTGGGATCATCGAGTCCAACCATACACACACAAAAAAACCAACCTACCAACCAAATAAAAAAACCTACAATCTCTGCCACTAGAGCATGCCCTGAAGAGGTCTCCTGAAGAAGGTCTCCTGCAGCAAGCCAGCCTGCATGCAATCAGGGTGTTAAACCCCTTAAATCAGCCTGTTTTATTACCTGGAGTTTATTAAAGTGCCTTTAACTGTCTACTCTTAATGCAAGAGACTGAGGTCTGCCCCTGGGTAAGAACAAAACTCAAATCTACCTAAAGTGTTGCTGTCCTGGCTCAAGTCGCCATGTGTGATGCTTATACTCTGCTACCGAGACAAATTACTCAGGACACCCCAAAAATGCAGAGAGAGGTGTTCTGAAGACCTCAGTGACCGCACAATTTCGATGAAGCTTGAGGAAAGGAGCGGAGAGGGCTGCCTGGGTGAGTCTCAGCGCGGTCGGGGATTTAATGGTCAAACCCAACAAGGTGCTGGGCAACTCCTACGAAAGTGCTCAGGATCCTCATGTCCCAGTGACACCGACAATGATGGAAACTCTGGGTGCTCAGAAGTTTCTGGACTGATTCATTAAATCATACGTGGCTGACTGAAGGACGCATATTTTGAATTAGCAAAGAAACCATACACAAACCCTGTAGGGCCAAAACGCTTTCTCTTATTTAATCTTAAAGAAAAAAAAAAGAAAAAAGAAAAGGACTCCCTTCCCTCATGAATTAAAATGTCACTGTGTGTACTGGGTATCATATCAGTCTATAATGCAAAGAATCAATTATAGATTCAGAAATTCTTAAATGATTTGTAGGCTTGCAGGGTTTTTTTTGCAGTTATTTACGTTGGGCTTTCATGGCAAGTCTCGAAGACTGAAATAGGAAAAGAGCTTAAAATATAAAAACATAACATAGAAAAGGTTATGACACAAACACAATAAAAAAACCCCTCAAAACAACTTTTTGGCACTAAAGCATATGCTCTGCTCCCTGCAGCTAAAAGTCACATACTGAGAGTGCATGTTCTGTCAAGAATTACTATTTTCAAGCATGGCTGGTGATTTTGGACAGTAGCACTTAAGAAACCTTCAATCTGGCAGTTTTCTCACTGCACATTTACTAAAGCATCCCCACTGTCCAAACTCCCAGGAGTTTGGGGATCTGACCTCATGGAAGGAAAAAAAAAAAAACAAAATAAAAGGTTCCTGGGGTAGTGTTTTGATCTGGTTCTGTATATTTTTTTTTTTCCCCCAGACAGATCATTATTCCAATCCATTCTCTGGAAAACGTTGCAAATGCAATAGCACTTTGCTCCTTTCTTTCCTGGGAACCGAGTGGAAGTGAAGCTGGCCCCAGCCCACACAATTGCCGTTAAAGGTAGTAGTGTTCTCAGCAAGGAATTATTTACAAGTTGTAAGATCAGGAACAAACTGATCAGCACGATTTATTTTACTAATTTCACTTACTGCAAATCGCTTGCCTGAAGACGTTTTGGAATTAACATGAATAAAAGGCAGACTTCACTTCTCACCCTTCTGCCTTTTACTGTGCTGTATAAAGGGTTCATTTACTTATTATAAATTACATTAGCTACATGCATTTCCCCCCCCCCTTTTTTTTTTCTGGTTAGCAAATTCACAAAGCAATCCAGATTTCAGACTGTTTGCTGTACGTATGTGTTCAATGGATTCATAAACGGATAGTTCATACACACTTTACCGAGGCTTATTTGTTATTCCCTGCCTGTGACTGACCACCTCAGCAACATGATATATTTGTTTTATTCCCTGACTGGGGACGTTGTGGACATCAAAAACAATGACAAGGGATAGCATCTTCCTGGCTAACGCTTCCTAACAGACCTTCTTCTGCTATTGTATGTCAGGCTGGGGAGGACACTGTTATCAATAACTGTCAGTCCTCTCTTCCGTGCTAAAACCAAGAGATAATGTCACCCAACGCACCTGCCAGAAATCAGAACTCAAACTTTCATCCGTGTATTATCTTTGCAAATATTAAAAAAAATATTTCTATTTTACAACAGCTTTGCCTGATTGTATTGTACAGTGTTTATTATACCTACACAAAAAACCCAGGAAAGGTGTTTTCAAAATTATGAAAGCCGCTTCAAAACTGCCCACATGAGAATCTTTGTGCCGTTGGGATTCTCAGTCCCTTAGCTTTTACTTTTCCTCTGCTTATTCATACACTCGTGGACAAGCAGGTGTCACAGAGATGTCCTAAGGTCCATGCCCTGTCCCACAGCAAGACCTGCAGCACCGATGTCATTGGTGGCAAACTTCTGTCTGCCCTGTCCTTAACCACCTCCTCCGGGGACGGAGAACCCGCAGGCAGTGTCCTCCACCCATACCGTTAGAACGTTTCCCTCAGGGTCTAATCCAAACTTTTCCTGCCACGATTTAATTTCATCCCTTACTGTACTATTTACCAGGCGCATGGAAAACAGACGGTTTCTTTCTTCTTTGCAACAGCCTTTCACACAGCCGATGATTTCCACCATGTTCTTTCTTTCAGTCCTTTTTGTTTTTTTTTTTTTTTTTTCTTAGGTTAAGCCTTCTCAGTTTTTTCACCCTTTTCCCGAAGGCCACGCTTTCTAGACTTCTTATCGCTTCTGTTGCTTCCCCTTTGGAGGTTCTCCAGTTCTTCCTCCTCTTTCACAGGCTGTGCTGCCCATCAGCATACGTAGCCTCCCAGCTGAAGCCTCACTGATAGTTTTGCAAGCTATAAGCTTATTTAGACATTTCGGTAAAAGGTTTGTCTTTCCTGCAGCGATGCGTTGTTGTTGACTTATCCTCTATCTGCTGCTGCAAAGGGTAGCAATTTATTCTCTGGGGGGGAAAAAGCAACTATCGCTCGACTCCAGCTCCTGTGATCCGCTCTGTGCAGCCTCTGATAAATTCACCCCTGTGCCAGCCACACTCCTCTTCTTCAGGGTCCCACTTCTGCTAGGTCTGGATCAAAATCTGCTACTGCTGTGATCCCAGCACTGTGCAGCACGCCGGTACCTTTCAGCAGTCGGGAGCAGCAGCGCTTTCATGTCTCGTGGCGGCGGATGGGAAGAAAGGCTGCCCCTCAAAGAGGCACTGGGGAGCAGTTGCTGCCGGTGTCATGGCACCAGCGGTGCCTTCCCTCGCTTCTGAGTTTACCCAGGAACAGAAAAAAAAGTCTTTAATTTCCTTTGTGAGTAACCACAGAGTTACCTAATTTGTTAAGACTCAGCCAAACTCTGGTGCTTGTGCCATGTGCTCTAGAAATTAACTACTGAGCAAGGGGCTCCAAAGTTTCCTTCTGGAGGGCAAAGACATCACTCTAATTCTGTTGCGTTATTCCTATTCATTGCCTTGTACTACCCAAGCAATTAGGCCAATGCAAACGGTCCCCAGATAATTATTCTGGAGGAAAGCAGACACTCACGCGTCAGAAACTTTGCACAAAACCTCCCTCTAACTGAAACGCGTTGAGGAAACAAGGAGGCACGAGGACATCCAGTCCTACATGTGGAGACTGATGGGTTTTGCAGACCTGCCTCAGCAGCCTCTTCTTCCCAGCTCAGACAGCTGGACCAGAAGAGAGAATCTGATCCCACTTCTTGTTCGTGAAGGAAAAGACCTAGAAAAATAGCCCGTTGCTTCAGAATAATGATGTCCAGTTTTGCTAGAGATGAAGCTTTCTATTGGTTCAGGAAATGCAACTGATGCCATGGTGACACACACAACAAATACTTGAAATTAGTTTTCTTCTTCTACCACGAATCAAAGCAAGGAGACAGGGATGGTTAGAGTAGGTCAAAAAAAGTGTTACATGGCAGCTATACAGGCACAACACAGTCCACGTGAAACCCTAGAAAACATTACTTGCCACCAACAGATGAGGTCATCTTTGTGCCTGCAGAACCTCCCTCGTAAGTCTCCTGTGGGAAATGCAGGGCATGGCCAGAAGTCCCCCCGCTGTGCACAGTAGCTGGCAGGCTGAGAAGGGCCACCACAACATGAGGCGGCCTGTAGAGCTGGAGGCTGAACCTCCAAAAGGTTTGCAAGAAACACGAAGGGGTCACGGTCAGCCTCAGTTTCTTTATGCATATGCCTTTCTTGGAGGAAACCATGGAGCCTGAGATGAAGACTGAACCACTAACATGTTCAGAAGCTCATGAGCTATTTCTCATTGATGTCCAGGCCTCAAGGGTCCGCTCAGCACCACACTCGGAGTCAGGTGTGTGAGTCTGACGCCTCTCTGATGCTCAAAAGCCAGCAGTCTGCTCAACCTCCTCTCCACACACTACAACATCCCCATGGACAAATACGTGTATGGTAAACCTTACAGCTATTGCCTGCGAGAAAAGGAAACCAACTGTGACCTTCTACATAACCACAACAGGTCATGTGTCATTTTTTTGTGTGTGCATGTGTTGTGTTATTACTTGTTGTTATTTTGGTGTAAGTGGCATTTTCTTTAGTGTTGTTGCTTTACTAATGCTAGTTATTAATGTTATTAATCTTAGTTGATAAAACAAGTGTCTGAATTAAGCAAGGGCTCATCTCTTTCCCTGGCATTCCCTGGCATACCCACAATCCTGCTGATCTGTCTGCTCTCCCAGCACACCACCAGGAATTTGGGTGGGAAGCACATGGGCAGAAGGCGCTGAAGGTCCTGAGACCCGGTGGTCCAGCTCCACGACGCCCCCGAGATACCGTGGAGCATGCGGGCGGCACAAAGCTGCCCCAACACCCGCGCTAATGCTGCTGCTCGTAACGATAACCCATCACGGGTGCTTCTTGGAGCCAGCTGTCGGAGAAGAATGACGCTGATTAGAGGCACTGCTGATAGAAACAGTGGGACACAGGAGGAGTAAAATAAGTGTGCTCTCTCGAGTGGAAAATCCAGAAAGACGCAAGTTGCTACCTCCAAGCAGCAAGTATATAGGAGTAGCAAGTATGTAAGAAGATGAGTAGATCATGGCTTCCTTAAAAAAACATCATGGATCAGCACGAGTCAGGAAAATATAAAATATACCAAAAGTCCACTGGCTTAGAAGTCTCCTAAAAGTCCTGAAGTTCATGGAAATGCAAATTTTCTGGCAAACTAGAGGGAGTTTATGAACTAAAACACATGGCAATTTAGAATACACAGTCCTGCAGAGGGACGTTTTTTGTGCCTCAGCTTTCAGGTTGTTGCCTAGTATGTATATGCAAAACCTGAAAATAAAATTTATCCCACTTACTGCACCTAAAGACAGGTATCTCACACGGACACGGCGCGTCTGCCAAAGAGCTTACAAAACTTCTGGACGATACTCATCATAGAGGAAGCGAACGTGTATGGTTTATTACAAGTAAGCAATTAGAACAAAGTTAATCCGAACTAATTAAAAAAAGAACGGGTCTGCGACCACAGTGGTCCAACCTATGCTCGGTCTCCCCTTCCAAACGTCAGAGGAATTTGAGATGAGGCAGCGGCACGGCAGGGCAACGCTGCCTGAAACTGATAAACCGGCGCTCCCTGCTCATAGCCCGTTTTTAATTTTTAAGAAAGAAATCAATGAGCGCAGATAAAACGTAGAGGGCTGTAATCCCCTGGAGTGATCTTGTCACAACATGTGTTACTGCAGTTCTACACTTTTACCTTTGCACTTTGTTGTGTGTAACAGAGCAACATAATTAACCACTGGTAGGTAGTGTTTACGTTAGTTCTCAAAAGGTTAAGAAGCTGATTATAGCTAAAATCAGCTTTGCCTGGGGCTTCAGTAGCTCTGTGTAATCAAATTAGACAAGCAGGGCACAGTGTCACCTAACACAAACCAGTGGCACTTTCTTCTCTCTTTTGACCTTTTTCATTAGATGAGCAAGCCAGGTTTTAGCTTATTCCAAACATTTTGAACAGATTAGTTCCCCATAAACTGTGAGTGATAAGCCAGGCATTCGCCCATGTCATTTTCATGAGGGACTCAGTGAGCCTGCACTCAGGAGGTTCTTCAGGAATAGCCTCAACTTTGCTTTCTCCCAAAGTAACCTCTTCATTCAATTGTTTTTTCTGTGGTTTTTTTTTTTTTTGGGTGGAAAAGGTTTCGAAAGGTGAATGGCAATGACTTCAAATGCCCAAGTATCTTTAGCCGCTGTCTTTGTCTTGGGTGTCTCATTGTTTTGATTCTAGAGCTGCGGAACGTTCCCCTGAAATCCAGCTGCAAACAGATATAACTTCATAAACACGGCGGAAAATGCATTAACATTTCTAAGAAACCACAGGAAACCCGCCCGGCGGAGTTGCGGCTCACCCCCTCCACGCAGCCCCAGCCGCTCTTTGAAGTCAAGCAAGGTGAACGGCATAATGGAGGTGTTTAAGGAGGTTTAATAATGTAGAGAGGGGAGCGAGCCAGCCCCACATCAGAAGAACGCTTTTCCGCACGGCCCTGCCGCAACTAAATTTAAATGCGGGCTGCAGCACCGGTGGCTCCCGTAATCTCGGTATCTTTGAACACAAAGGGAACAAAAGATTAAACAGGCGAAGAATATACAAAGAAAAGTAATGGCAAATTTAGATGAAAACCTGCAAGTTAAGGAACACGCTACGCCTTCCTGAATTTTCTGCACTAATCTAAAAAACAGTCGCTAACCTTTACATATTTGATCCTTAACTCCAGCTCCAGCCTGGGTACACACTCCGGCTAACTTTCAGAGCCTTTACATGGTGACAACAAGCAAGCGTACGGAACAATAGCTTCTGCACATGATTTGTGCTTATTTATTTACAGCCGATAAAATCAAAACTTGTTATTTTAATTGATTAAGCCATAAATAAAGAGTTACAGAAGTCAAGTCTCCGCACTTGCACAGTCCGATGATTCCTGCTAATCCAGCAGCACTTAACAAATTCACATGTGGTTAGCCTGCCTCGCCGTAGCTGTAGATCACATTTCTATGCTGCAAGCTGTGCAAAAAAATCAATATGCCAAGTTTAACATACGGACAGGAAACATGATGTCCTCCTATATTTTCAGTGAACTCCAAATGACTGTGTGGTTCCTCGTCTGCACAGTTTATTTCAGAAAAATGCACTCTTTAAGAAGAAAAAAGAACTAGCACGCAGTGAAATATACAAATGCATTGTTGGAGTCATACCTGACTCTATAATAACAATTTTTTTCAAATAATCTGGCATTTTGATTGCATCACCAGCCAGCCAGAAAGCTCCCATCTGCCCCTTTACATATTTAAAGCAAAGACACATTCTTCGGACAGAACATACACTAGCCATACGCATTTTAGATTTCACGGTAAATTACTGTATGCTTTTTTCATACATAACTCTTTAGGCGCCAATACTCTCTTTTTTCCAACTGACTGCGCTGTGCTAGAATTCATTTATTTACACCTAGCGGCAACCACTGTCCACCAAAACAACCTGTTAACTTCCACCACTCTTCTCTATTGCAGATCTGCCATATTTTTGCTGCAGAAACACCTCGTTTGTGTGTGTGTGTGTGGGGGGGTGTGAGGATAAGACGCCCCCGCCATGGGGCAGGGGTGGCCACGGCCACCAAGGTTGGCACCATGCGGGGCCACCTCCAAAGCCACCAGCACCCCAACTCCTTCCTCATAAAGGGAAAAAATAAAGGGGGGGGGGGGGAAAAGGAAAAAAGATTGGCTTTAAACACTCGGAAAGGCATTTTCAAAATAGAAGACCATGCAGGGAAGCAGAGAAATTCTCCTTAGCGTACGATTGGCTCTTTCAGTGGTAATTTCTCTTCATTGCAATGAGCAGCTGTAAATGGATTAATGGCATTTAGCTCTAGAGAGCATGTCATTGATCTGTACCGAACATATAAACTGTTATATAAAACACACTCAAAGACCCACACTTGTTCCTAACTTTCTATTAATATGTCATTTGCAAGACAAATTTTATTCAGAGATTAATGTACCATTTTAAAAAGCCTAGGCATAAAACTCCCAATCAGAAAATAACAATGTAACAATTTTAAGTGTTGAACAATATTAATACTGCAATAAATTACAATTTCGGTACGTTTTAGCCTTTTTTATATCAGTTCAGAGCGCACAGCACAGCTCCATACTACTACAAATGAGTTGTTTCAGGGACTCCCAAAATGCCAAATATGCAAAGTTTGCTTCCACAGCCTCTCCTGCTAATGTGAAAGAATCAATAATATTGCAGCAAGAAGTGATGATCACCGTTTTGAGGTGGGGTATCTCTGCGGATCAGGGGACACGGATCGTCGCTCCAGAAGAGGGATGGGAACTGACTCCGTGGCACGTGCTGCCTATGGGAAGGTATCCCGGAGACCCAAAGCGGGTATCCCTATAGCTCCTGCCAAGCTATACGGAACCTCTGGACCTATGGAACGGCATAAACACCTCGCTCACGGGCTTTTATGCAGGGGTAAAATGCAGCCGGGAAACTTCCTCAAAGCAGACGGCTTCGTTAGAGTTGGCCAAATGGGACTGCGCATATGTAAATCACCGATGAGTCTGTACTAAATCTTTAATGTCTTAATGCCTCCGTTTGCTTTTTTCCCCTGACTTTGACATCGCTGCAGTGTGAACAGCTATATTTAATTTACAGGGTTTCTTTTCTTTTTTTTTCGGGCTTTTTTTTTTTTTTTTCCCCCTCCCCAAAATCAGAAGGCAGGAAGTAGATGGGTGTAACTTACAGAGGCAGCTGAGATGAGTTGCTGGCAGGGTGAAGTGGTAGGTTTTAGTAATAGCTGGAAGCCGTAAGTGGTTCTAAGCTTTGAAGTCAGTGCAGCTTTGATGTGCTACTCCCATAGTTAATGGCAAGATAGTCTTGAAAGAAAAAGATTTCCCAAATACCATCCAAGTGTCGTTGCTTGTGAAATCCTTGTATGATTTTTTTTTTCCCCCTGTTGAACTTTAAATCTAACATCGGGCTGCTCTCACTCCCTCTCCATCGCTCTTACTGTCTTTTAAAGTGTTTTAATCGTTTAAAAGGATAATTAAACCCATGCTCGGTTTGGTGCAGGCAAGTAGCTTGCTGCATGTCTTTGCTTTGCTGAATCGATTTTGAGTGTTTTCCTCCCCAGACCCATGGTACTCGGACACCGGCAGGGACCACAGGGCGGGATGCGGGGGCAGCGGAGGGTGGAAGCCCGCGGGCATCCCTGGAGGGGTCCACTCGCCTTCCCACCATGGGAATGGCCACGTTTGTCCCGAGGGAGAGCATCCACCTACCCACCTGTGTACGTTGGGACTGACGGGAGAGACACAACGCTGAGTCCATGGGGAAAAAACACCCCAAACCACCAGGAACAGCAGGGTTCCCTTGATGAGTATTTGTCTCCCATACCAAAATATCATGGAGGAGTATCTACTGATTTTTCCCACAATATAAATTCTCCTTGAGTTGCACACTTAACCAGTAAGAGCTTTCACGTTTACTGAAAACATAAACAAAACTGTACTTGGAGAGTTAGGTTTAAGAAAGCAACTCATAAAAGTCTGATATTTAGTATCTTTTGTAAACGATCATACAATACGCAACTTATTAGAATAGCTAAACTTTAAACCTGAGCCTAATCTACATGTCAAACGTCATCAACAAACCACACGCTGAAGCACAGCAAAACAACCATTTCTGACGAGTCCGAAGCTAGCAGGGCAAGAGCATTAAAGCGGTTTAAGCCACAGCCTTTATCCCACATCAAAAAGCTGTTTACCTGGGCACACTTATATCCGAACAGAAAAGGGAGACGCTGATCACAAAGACCCATGCCTGTCTAAATGGACAGAAATAAAGAAAATGGCATGTGACCGGTAAATTACGGGAGAGCAACACGTCAAGGTTAGAGGTCACTGAAGATTTCAACAAATCTCAGAAGATACGGCAACAGATTAAGCGAGGGGATAGACTGCCCTCCAACCTTAACCTGTGAAGACCTTTGAAGTCTTGTGGTGACCTCTATCCTGCTCTTTCATATTAGTTGTTAGTTACACTAATTACAGCCTAATAGTGCGCCGGAGCCAGACACTTTTTCCGCAGCCATCCCGAGGAGGAGAATGTGTGGAATGGCCAAGCCCTGCCCTGCGCATCACGGGCACTCGCCCCTGTGAGCCGTGTCCTGTGTCATCTCGTACAGGTACAAGACGTTAGTTACGTTCTGCACCTTCAAGAAGCCAGTGAAGTCTTTGCTGGGGGAAGCCACAAGCTAATTAAGCCAAAACCCCAAGTCAAGTTTGCCTAAGCAGGGTCTGACAACAACGCTGAAACAAATTTAGTTCTAAAAACTGTTTTAATGTGCACTCTGGCATAATGATAACCAAAGCAAGGATGTAAAGTGCAACCCCTCATAAATACTGTATATCCAGCACTGAAATCAAAGAAGTAACTTGCTGCTGCTGCCAGTGAACTTGAGTGAGGGAGTGTGGGATTAGATGTGGAGTCTATTTGCATTGATTTTGCATCAATATCCATATTAATGCTAACACAATATTGTATCATATTTGGGGACAGCACTCAGCTCACCGAGTCTCTCCGGCAGATGAAAGATCACTTGTAAAGCTTCAGTAAATCATTCAGTAGCGTTAAAGAAAGTCAGGCACTAAATCAGGAGAAAAGTTTAGAAAAAGATGTAGCGCAGAAAAATCATACCAGGATTAACAAAATGTGTAACAAAACAACCTATGCATGGAAAGAACAGCTATTCAAAACCAATTTCTATTTCCTCATTTACACGAGGAATATTTTTTACGTGGCTGATAAGAGCTTTGGAGGATGACAAATCAATCCGCCTGTGACTGCTGGCACCTCTGTTACCACGATAACGTCAGTTATCTGTGGGTGCAAACTACAAGCTGTGAACGCACTGCTAAAACCGTACAAATACAAACGTAGTTCCACTGAAGACACAAACGAGCAGAACCCAGGACTTCCCTGCATCAACGAGTAGCAGAGCTCTCAGAAAGCCCAAATGAGACAATCTGACAGCAAGTGATGTAAGTGCTCGTACTTCTATTTCATCTGGAATTTCTGGACTTTTAATAAAACATAAGCTTTATGATCCACGTGCAAAACAACAGGAAAGATCCTCCTTTCTCTACTGAGCTGCTCTGGTGCAAAGGTACAAGGGTGTGGGGAGACATGGGCACTGATCTCCCCAGGCTTCTGTGTGTGCACCTTCTACTGGCATTGTACAACACGATGGATGGATTCCGCAGGGGCATCTGCTTCCCGGTCCAACCAGGTTCCCCACAGGCTGGGTATACCGGTATTAATGCACAATTCACATCTACTCTCCTTGTTGAAGGCATCCTCTTGCTGTGTTGGCTCAGTGAGAGCAATCTGTGGCGCCTGGCTGGTGGGAAAGCCCACTGGAGTTTGGGGCCATCTCCTCTGGATGTTTGTGGTCCTCTTCACTTTGTCCTCGCTCAGAGACAACGAATAAGAAAAAACAACCTCTTGGTTCTTCTTGTGTCTGTCGCTGACTCCTCTCCTTAGTGTACAAAAAAATCCCACTGTTACTTTGAGTGAACACTCTGCCTCTCCCGCTACTCCACCCCACGATCTACTTTTTCAAAAAATGCACGGCATTTAGAAGGCATTGGTAAAAATAATCAATTAGCACAGACCAGCTGATTACAGTCATGGAGACCAGCAATGCCTGCAAGCAATGAATGCTGTTCCTTGGAAAAAACCAAGCAGGAATCACTCTTTTTTTAGGATGGATGAGGAAAGGAGAACCTTCATCTACGTGACAGTGCAGGGGTTAGACCACTGACATTAGAAGCAGCAACCAATTTCAGTGGAAGGGGTCTCAAGCCAACATCTCAAAGGAAGGTGACCAAACTTCCAGCCAAGACCTCAGGGTCCCTCTTGTGCTCTTTGAGTTCCCTGACCCCTAAGGTTTCACCCCTTCCTCTGCTGGCAGGTCTTTATGGGGAGATGACACTTTCCTGAAGGACAGGAGATGTGTGCTTCAAGAACAATGGAGAGAATCACATCAGACAACACATGACACAAATGTTTAATAAGTTTCATCCAGGGCTATTAAAAGAAGGAAAAAACCCCTCACTCTTAAAAACTGTCATTAGTTTACACTCAGCATTTGGTTTAAAACAGTGGTCTGCAGGGACAAAAGGGCTGACGTGAGACCCACCAAAACCGCTGCGAACCTTTAGTGGCAGCTGAATCAGGTCCCAGCTGCCAAAAGAAATCTGCCAGATCCGTAAGCTGTGCTGAATCTGCAAGCTGTACCTAACGCATGAGTCCACGTTCTGCAATCAGTGGCAGGAAACTGTCAGAATCATAAGCATCCAGAGAGCTCCTGAAATAAACAAACCCCATCTAGCAGCTCTGACACGGGTTATTATCAGCGTCCAGCATAGTACTGTTTTAGGAGATCTTCAACTGTCATCTTAGATGTGTTTGATTTTATGGGATATTTCTTATGCTGAAAAATATCCCATTTATGCTGTTGGACTCGATGATCTCAAAGGTCCCTTCCAACCATGAAGATTCTACGATTCTATGATTCTACGAAAGGGAACAGATTTCACTGAACGGACCGAGCTGCACAAGCGGATGTCTAGACTTCTGCCCCCAAATTACCCAAATCACAAGCGTTTTGATGTAACTGCTCAGAGTAATGACGACGCCTTGAAGCTCAATTACCCCAGAATCGCAAAGTGACGCCTGCTCCTGGGCCACGAATGTTTCGAGATTTTGTTTACGTTCCCCATGGGAAAACTCCAGCGGGAGCATCCGCAGGACGGACGGACGGCCTCCGGCAGGGCTGGGGAGCTCCCTCCATACCACGCACCCATGTTCGGACGCACAGGAGAAGCCCTTCTACTTTAACACTCAGCTGAGTATATAGTTTAAACCCCGACGTAACGGCACCAAACACCTGGAGGCAAAGAGGGACACAAAACACAAGCTGTCTTGCCTCGCAAGGCAAAGTCAGAGCCAAGGCCTGCCCTCGTGCACGTGTGTAAAGCGTCTGTGGGACTCAAAGGGATCCTCATGTCAGTATCTAAGAGTCAAAAATTGGCCTTCAGACCTCAAATATAGGGTTTTTTATTTATACGTAATAAAAATCATATATATACACATTATATCTTATACGATGTATCATTCCAAACTATATATTAACATAAAAATCTCAGATAAAGAGATGAGAACTTTTATACCCAATGCCTCATTTGCACAAAGATTAAACTCCGTAAAAAAGACAACCCTTGTCCTTAAGAGTAACGATGGGCACTTAACAGCGTTTGTTCAGAAGTACATGACATTTGCCTTCAAACTGACTACTCTTTTCACAGCAGCAATAACGAACATCATCTAAAACAATTTGCCGTATTAACCATGCGGATTATTTCCTTATTAAGCTGTTGTGGGCATGTCTTGTAAAATTACCTAAAATAACAGGATTAATGTGGAGGGGAAATGTCCTATTCCCTTCTTTCACTTGAAAACTGGAATATCGTTTAAAAAAAAAAGATCAGTTATTAAAAGTGGCTCATTAAATTAAGATATTTATTGGAATATGTAAGTACGTAAAATATTGATAGATAGATTATAAACAATTATCACCTAGAGTATGGTTTTCATGTCATAATGTAAGAATATATGTCTGCTTAAATTAGCCTCGACCTTAACACTATTGGTGTAAACAATCAGCATCTGAACATTAGTTATAAGCAGTTGTTTGCTTTTGCTTTTAATAAATAGGTAACAATCACAATGCATTTAAAACAAGTCACTTAACTGTCCCTGTACATTACCATGACGAGATTAGTTGCTGACACTGGTTAGCAGAAAATGACAAGTCCCCTCAACAGAAAATTGGGCCTTCCAAATATAGGCATGTTCCTTGATAGGAGAAAGTTTAAAGTGCAAATACACTGCGAAAAGGGCCTCTAAAAACGGCATCGCAGAGCTCCATGTTTCTCATCTTTTGGTTATCTCACAGGTTGGGAAACTAATCTTCTCGGCTGAGAGCTAGATGGAGCAGCCAGAAAACTGTTAAATTAGCAACTTGAGGGCAGGGTGCTAAGAAGGCAAATATGATATAAATTTAACCTCCATGTGTTGCAAATAAGTTTAATTTATGTGGCAAAGAAAAAGAAAAGGAATGTTAAAAACAATTCTATGCCAGCCCTAGGAGTTTTTCCAATTCTTGTTTGACGTCCAATCACAGCCATGAGCAGGAATTTGATGTAGTTGGCATTGCTGACAGCCGTTAAGATAATTTGTATGCCTAAAGTATTAAAATGTCTGCTTATTACCTATTTGGAGGGATTCAAGTGCATAAAAGCAGTGAGGATGTGGTGCATTATTCTAAAAACACCATTACTTATCCCAACAACACTGATAAATCTGAGCTTGGGTCCTTCAGGGCACATATGCTAGTGTGCTAAAAAAGCCCAGGAGGAGACACTGGTGGGGGGGTTTGTGACAGACGACCTTGGCCGACCAGAGACCGGGCTAAATTCCCCCCCAGGCGCACCTCTGCGACGCGTGGAGAGCTCCATCGCCCTGGAAGGCATCAGCTCGGGAGACGGATGTTGGTGGTTGTGAATGTCAAAGGTTTCTAAAAGACGGGAATGATGGTTTTCTAACACAAAAAGGTATAATGCCCTCCATGACTTTACCATTTTGGGCAGCATTGTGATGGATAAAGACGAATGAGGTCACTGGGCTGGACGTGGGCGGCTGCCTGGGGCCAGTGAACCTGACCTGGTGACATTGAGTGGGATGGAGCAGAGAGAAGCCTCAGCCGGCAACACATGCCCTCGGTGCTTCAAAAAGGCTATTTTCTTCAAGGTACGAAAAAGATTAGCAAATTTAATCAAGACGAGATATTTAAGCATAAATGAATAAATGAGATCTTAAAAAAGTTTGCTGGAGGACAGAAATACCCAAGATAGAGCGTCAGTCCTCCTGGTTCAGCAAAAAAGCAGAATTGGTTATTAGATACAGAAAAAGGTGAAAATATCTCGTTATCGGCATAAAGAGGTCATAAGGAAAGCTAAAGCTATCTAAAGGAAAAACAATCTATAGCTGACAAACTTAGCACAATGAAGAACTTTGTTTCATACACAAGGAACAAATGCAATCCATAGCAAACATATGTCGATTTTCAGACGGAGGTGGTGAAACTGTACATAACAATGCAGAAGAAAAGTACAAATTTGTTCAATATATGTTTCTGTTCTCTATTTGGGGAAAAAAAAAAAGGCAAAGTGTTTGATGAAGGACATTTTTTTTCACTGCTTATCAATTTCTTCTCAGGGATAAATATTTCTAAATCGGCAGGCTTGCAGAGTTTGTATTCAAGAGCCGTAAACCACTAACTGGCTACCACACTCATTTTAAATAACACTTAAAATAGCAGAGAAGTTACAGAAGATGGGGGAAATCCTAATCCAAAATTTCAGACATGACTATCTGCACAGTTAGCCTGACATAAATCTCAAGAAAAAATAATGGAAAAATGGATATACAGGTCCATAAATTCCTGCCCTACATACTGTGGGCATGAAGAGTATGTTCTCGTTTTTTTATTGGAACTTTTTACATGTCTGTCTTCCTCTGTGGCTCTTCTTCCCGGGATATCTACCTGTCTTTAAGGAAAAAAATTCCAGTTTGCTCAGATTTTAATTGCAAGTCATCGGCTGTAGAATAATGATTCTCAGTGCTTACCACTCTGCCCAACTGGCTGATGTATTTTTTGGGGTAACTGTTGCTTACTCGGGTGTTCCTGAAGTTGTGTGCATGCAGCAAGGAAGACATGAGTCACTAAACCTGAAAGTTTGGAAGAGGCTGCCCAGTGAGGATGCATCATCACACAGCCCAAAGGAAAGGACCAATGACACCAGCACCTGTCAGGAAATGACGTAAGAACATTTGTTCTTGCCTGGGGGCTGGCAGATGAAGCTGAGGCCTCCTAAAAACCATAGAATCACAGAATGGTTTGGGTTGAAGGGACCTTAAAGATCATCCAGTTCCAACCCCCCTGGGCAGGGACACCTCCCACTAGAGCTTTCAGACCCGCCATGCTGTGATATTGGAGTCTATTAATGAAGAATTAAAGTACAAAAATGTGATTAATTCAATTCAGTAATAAATAAATACAATAATAATAAAATCAGCTTCACTCTTTGATGAAGAAGCATGTTTAGCTGATAAGGATTTATATGCAAATAGAGTACGCTCAATTTTTTGCCAGGCATTTCATTTATTCCTCCGGAGCAACCCGAGGAGCAGGGCAAATTATGCCAACTTTGCCAGGCATTTTCAGAAAGTCCTTTGTCTCCCTTTTCTTTCCAGCAAGTACTTTTTGCTCTTCCCTGGTTTCCCAGGAAAATTCTAGAAAAAAGACCCTCTATACTGTCATTACACTGGAGCCACTTCCCTGGCTGTGACTGCTGCTTCGCCAGCCGTGTTTAGCACCTGAGTCACTCCCCTTTGTCTTTCAAAGGAGACATTAAAAAAATCTTCCTGTTATTAGGAAGATACCTCCTTCCTCATTTCTTCTTCCGTGCTGCAAACTACTTTCGCAAAAGTTGGCGAAACTTAATTACAACTAAAACTTCAAATTAGGCAGAAATTGGTCAATGTTTCATAAATTCACCAGGAGACAAATGGTACAACTGTAGAATTCCTGTTTACTCGTGAAAAGAGGTTAAAAATCAATATTATTCAATATTTCTAAGAACTTGCAGACTAAGTAATCGGCAAATGTGGCTGCCATGGAGAAAGCACTATTGAATAGAGATGTTACCGACGGAGTGTCCTAAGGCTATTCAACAACACAGGAAGTAAATATAAATTCACTGGTGGCAAAGCTTGTGTAAACGTGAAGATGGGCAGAATGGTTATTAACAAGAAGGACAGCAGCCTTTTTGTTCATCTGTTTGGCTGCTTGTTTGTTTTTTTTTTTTCTTTTTTTTAAAAGCTACCTGCAATGTTTCATAACACTACCTTAGAACCAAGCTCTAGAAAGGGTATCGGGAGATGCTGCACAAGCTCCTCCTAAACTGACAGTGACAGAAGTATGGTGATAAAAAGGGTCAAACATGACCACTGGCTGATGAAATTTGGCAGAAAATCAGGTAGTGGAGATTCGAAGTCTGTGCACTGCATTAGTGAGATGCCCACGGGTCCGTTTCAAAGAAAAGATGTTGAAAGACCGGGGACACCACAGAAAAATGTATAAAAGCATTTGAAACCTGGAGAAATTAACTTGCAGTGAGACTTAAAGAACTCAATCTATTTCATTTCTCAAAAGAAAATTGAGCGTTGACTTGATTCCAGTATGTAATTCACATGGAGAAAAAGCAACTGTAGTAAATGGCTCTTTAACTTAGTAGAAAAAGGCACAGCAAGAACTAATGGCTGGATCCTGAAACCAGACAAAGCCAAACCAGAAATGAGTCACTCCTGTTAATAGTTTGACAAATTACAAAGGGAAGGAAGCAACAGACTCCCCATCTCTTGAATCCTTCCATCCAAGCCTGAATGACTTTCTGGAAGACACGCTTTAACCAAATGCAAGTTATAAATTTCAGCATAAGAACATCTGGTCAAAAGTTAAAGACCTATATACAAAAGTGGAGAGTAAGTGATCTAAATGTCTTTCCTGGCCTAAACTATACACATTTATGAAAAAAGATCAAAAGTTTTCCACTGAAAGTGAACCTTTTGAAAAATTCTCCCACATCCAAATTTGGATTCTAATGGAAAATGCAAGATGAAATGTATATGACCTTTTGGGTGTTATATTAAGGCAAATAAAAATTTTGGTATTGAATTTTGGATTACATCTCTGCGGGAAAACCTCCTTAACGGTGCTGTGCTCTACCAAAAATGCAGCTTTTACAAATACAGTGATGTACCAGATCCCTTCTCTTTAGATGTTCTGGCTTCACAGAAGTACTGAGGATAAAACACAGAAAATACTTTTAAAAATTACTAACAGTAATGTGCACGCAACTTGGCATATCAAGACTAACATTCAACCTCAATCCCACGAAGTACTTAATGAAAACTTATCGAGACCCATGTAAAGAGTTTCACTATTGCTGGACTGCAGCCTGTAGGTATTTCAGAGGAGATGAAATGAGAGAGGACCATGGCCTTCTCTTCCATGCTATGGAAAACTTTAACCAGGTTTTAACCCACTGTTCAAGCAGCCAGGAGCAAGGTTGCCTACATGCATTGAGAGGCTGGGAAGGCATTGGGTGTAAAAAAGTGGCGATGAGCCATCATGTAAGGAAAGGTTTTTCCGCCATCACAAAGAGCATGAGGAAGTGGAAAACCACCTATTTCTGTTAGGGCATATTCTGACATGCCCTGGGAGGAAAAAGCCAAGTTGAGTTCCACCCTCACAGAATCATAGACTCATAGAATCATAGAATCATTTGGGTTGGAAAAGACCCTTAAGATCATCGCGTCCAACCATTAACCCAACACTACCATGTCCACCACTAAATCGTGTCCCTCAGCACCACGTATACCTGGCTTTTAAATCCCTCCAGGGACTGGCGACCCAACCACTTCCCTGGGCAGCCCATTCTAATGTTTGACAGCTCTTTCAGTGAAGAAATTTTTCCTAATATCCATCCTAAACCTCCCCTGGTCCAACTTGAGGCTGTTTCCTCTTGTCCCACCACCTGTTCCTTGGGAGAAGAGCCCGACCCCCCCTGGCTACCCCCTCCTTTCAGGGGTTGCAGAGAGCGAGAAGGTCTCCCCTCAGCCTCCTCTTCTCCGGGCTGAACACCCCCAGTTCCCTCAGCCGCTCCTCACAGGACTTGTGCTCCAGACCCTTCACCGTCACTTCATTTTGAAGGATTTTGAGGAGGTTAGAAAATAAAACATCACTTGTTCTAATTTTTCCCCTTCAACAGACAAAACCAGTGCGGATTGAACTAATACTAGATTGGCTTTTTAGCAATAACTTAATTATACTTAATATAGTCTCTTTAAAGTGTCAGTCTAAACTGTCACTTGGATATCTGCAGTACAGTTGCATCCGCCTATTGAAAACATGAATGTAGTCATTATTTGTTGTACCGCTGTTGTGCGTGTAAGTGCTGTACGGAATCACAGCACGAGCATTGCAACCACACGACCACCCGGAGGGCTCAGCGTCGCCTATGCTGGCTGCCATCTGCATGGGCCAAGACGAAGCACAAGCACCAAACAGAAAGTCCCTGAACTCAAAGGTTTGTAATCACGCATTAGAGTAAGACTTTGGCCAATGTGTAGACAGGTATGGGTATACGAAGAACTAATGACATAGCACTAAGTAGCATTGGAAGCAGTGGTCATGGCGGTCTAACCATTGTCAGACACTTCGTAGGAAATATCTGGCTGTAATAATCGACATTATTCATTATTACCACAATCAGACAGCTTTGAGGACTCTAAGGCAAGCGTATACTACTCTAACTATTTCACTGTACTCTAAAAAAATGCAATGATAAATAGAAATGTTTGAGTATGTGAATAATTTTTGATGAAATAGTATCTCTAATATCAGTACTGCCTCAAATACATGTAACTGTTTTGTAGAAGGGTATGGGAATATGAGCGTTTTGTCCTAAAAAATAACAGTGCTGGTGGTATATCGAACACCTAGCTGGTCAGATAAGGTGTTATAAAAATGCATTATAAAATTGAAATTCTTATAAAATTGAACTCTCTGAGTGCAGCAACAGCTGGGAATTCAAGCCAACACTTTCAAATTCATGTTTTCATATTTTCTTTTGAGGGTCTGGCTTTCTGGAATGGAACCTGTGATATTGTTCAACAGGTCTTTATCTATTTTGTCCTTTCCAAAGCACCATGCAGCTAAGCTACCCGAAACGCAGCGCAGGCGCTCACATCCAGCTAGGTATCCCACATGAAACGCAAAGCTGCCTGCCACACCTGAGGCTGAGCAGGAGACTAAAAGCCTTTGAAGAGTCGGGAGCAGGGAAAAAGCTACTTACTTCCGCGCTAAGAAGACATTAGTTAAAGTTGGACTTAGTGCAGCAACTGCCAGAGCCGCGGCTAAGACAGGCTGATGCTTCAGAGTTTCCCTAATAATTTCCAGCTCCCCACGCACAACGTACGGCAGCAGAAATGGAAGTGCAGGACCAGCACTTTGCCACGTGTGCGGATGCTGGCATGGGGCTACCGCGGCTCCACGCTGCGGATTCCTGACGCTTTCCCCCCCGATGCGACGAACACCTTAAAACAAATTAATATGCAGCTAAACACGGGAGCCTGCCACCTTGACAAAACACTGCCGCGTTTAATCTCTTCTCCTGAGTGAAAAGCTTTTATTGACAGAACTACATGCACGCGAAGACATAAAATGCAAAGAGGTTTACAGTAAACACTGATTACTGTAATCTTAATCTCCATGAATGACTAGTGAATGCAGAAATAACATTTTTAGCAAAACGGGTAAATTGCCTAATCTGCCTTATTGTAAAAAGTGAGTGGTTTTGTACTTACTTCTTATATTGCTGGAGTTATTGGGCACCTACCCCTGGCCACAAAATACTAATGCCAGGAAAGAGCCCCGAACTGGTCTTCACCAAATGGATTAAAGAGTGAAAAATGAGAAGCATCGGCAAACAGGGCTACAAGCCGCAAAGGGGATGAGCCAGGTATTGTCTCAGTGCTTAATACAGTTTATGGTTGTTTCTGCCTCATTTGCTATGAGCAGGATACATAAATGTGTAAGAGTGGCAGTTTAAGTGCAGTGCGAATAAAGCCGAGGGAAAAAAAACAGCAGAGAGAAACAAGTTGGTCCTTCCCTGCGTCTGTCGCCAGCCTGGCTCGTGCAATTACCCCCGTGCACAGACCCTGCCGCGTCGCGGAGCCTGTTTAACCTCACCGGAGATGCTCCCGTTTGAACCCCGGGGTCCGCTCAGCATGGGGTGCCTCTGCCGCCAGGCCAGGCTTTTCTGCAGAAATAATGCAACTGCGCTCTGAAAACAGCGGGCAGGACCCACCCCTTAGGCAACGCCAACAAAAAACCACCACCTCTGTCACCTCACGGGTAATTCCCGGTCTCCCTGGTACCGACAGGAGCTTTGCCACAAGGGCTTTATCCGAGGAGCCGGTGCAGGCGTGTGCGGGGGCCGGGCAGCGCGCCGGCTCTTCCAGGGAAAGTGATGGGCTCACTTTCTTGGCTCAGTGCTTTTAAGCAGATCTAACAGTCCAGAATAACTTTACTTAAATTTACTCTAGCCCCACGGAAGGATTATTGATGCTATTCTATTACTTAGCACAAAGCAGCAGTCTCGAGGGGACTGTTTACTACCATATTCTTGTCTTGATATTAAATCAAGCTATGCCAAGGACTCAAAAACAGCAGGTAACAAGCTTTTCCCTGTTTTTCAGTGAGCTCTGCAGAATCTCGTCTTTCATTTGTTTTGAACTGCAAGTCTCTTATGTGCATAGAGAAAAATCTCTAAAACCCCCCCCCAAGCCTTAAAGTACATAGTGTGTGTTTAATGCACACAGGAACGCTTTCGGCTGTGTTTTTACCAAGAGGTGCAATGGATGACAACCCCGCTCCTTGTCGGGACAAGCTCCGTCAGGAACAACCGCCAGCCCCACTCCCCCTCTCCCAGTTACAAGGATGTGAAAAGGCAAAGCAGGAAAAGAGCCGCTTTCTGAACTTCTGTGCCATGTGAAGGGCCTCCTTTTGGTGCTGACACACGCAAAGATGACTGTCTTACACGAGTTTGGACAACTACTGCTGTCTCCACTCCATACTCACCAACGTACGGGCTTAAAGCCTACACAACCGTCCAGCACAACACACGGCATGATTCTGTGGGGTCAAGTATACCAATAAAAACCCCACAGCCCTATGTGAATATTGATTACCATGACCATGGTTTCTTTATTGACATGCCATGGAGCTTATGGAAGGCTGGGCACAGTCCTGGACAACCAGCTCCACGTGGCCTTGCTTGAGTTGGACCAGGTGATCTCCTGAGGTCCCTTCACACCTCAACCATTCTATGAAGCCCTTTCCCCCTTCTATTCATTTATCTGCAAAAAACCCAAATGCCTGCAGTAGCCTGTTAGAAATGGATGATCTTTTCTGAAATCAAAGTTAAAAAAAAAAAAGAAAGTTTTGCTTGGCTTGCCTAAATGAAATGAAATGTTTTATATACCATATGGAGTCAAGCTTGATGTCTGGTTCCAGGAAATACCGAGGACTCACTGAGGGTACTCTTCAGAGCACCACCAGCACGGGTCGTACCTGTCCCCTGAAATTAAGAGTTTGTTTTTCTTCTGCAAGCCTGAGATCGCTTTATTCAGCTACATGAATTAATTCTTCCACTTTTTTCCTTATTACAGAGACATATATTCAAGTCTAGGCTCTTCTGTGAATAGAGCTTTTCTTGATTACTGTCAACGTTTCATTCCATTGTGTCATCTTGTTTGTCTTTTGATGTTATAATTTCCTTATTTTACAATGTTTTAACTACAATGGCTGCAACTGTTAAAAGAATAACTAGTGATTTGGGGGGTCAACTAGAAAGGCTTTAAAAGGATTTGATTAGGCAATTCATTTTACTAATGTTACAATAACTTCTTTTTATTTGATTATGTAAATGAGTGTTGGTGCATATCCACTTTGGCAAAATACTGCAAAGTTTAATCTTCTCTCCTAAATAAAAAGCTTTCACTGGCAGAAACACATGAGCTAAGGAATGTATCTTATCCAAACACTACAGTGCTCCCTGTGAGGTGCTCCAAAATACTTGTATTCAGAAAAACGAAGGCCATGTTTACCTGGCGGAATTTACCACAATGCCTTTCCTGGGGTAATGCTCAGGCCACTATCCTGAAATCAAAGTAATTTAATTCCTGAACAGCAGCAGGGGTGGACACAGATCCTCAGCTCTGCTTTCTGCCATCCTCTCTCTCGGGTACTCCCGCCCAGTAGCTGCTCCAGTAGGATGCCTTCCCAAAGGGCTTGTGAACTCCCGGCTCCAGAACCAGAAGGAATGATGTAAGGTCTCAGAGACATGAAGTGAGCTACAACTACGGTTAGCGGTAACATGCCACAACCTGTCATTAAAATGTCCGTCCCATTGTCTGTGTCAAATTACAAGCTGACCTCCAATCTCCTGACCAGTAAGACTCCCACCCCTACTTCACTTTATGTGATGATCTTTAATGGAAGCACTGCTATTAAAGTCTTCACCTTTCTCCACCCTACATTTGCTTATGTCTTAGGTAGATAGGAAATGAGTCTGTCTCCTCTGAGATAGAAGAGAGGTCTTCTGCTTTGGCTCCATTAGGAAGGTGGATTAAGACTGAGGCAGAAGATGACCTCAGGTCTAACATCCCTCTAATGAGGGATGAAAGTGGAGAGGGTAAGAGGTAGGTTTTTTAACATAACTGAAGGCTGGAAACTGACAGAGGACTCCTCCATGCCAGCAAGGTGATGAGTGTCACAGCTGAGGACCTTACCGGTGCAATGCTCTGGAAAGCAGAGAGGGCTGCGAACCAGAGAAGGAGCAGAGGAGAATGATGCTGGACAGCCCTGCCTGGTCAAAGGTAAATGACAGAGGTAGAGTGGTGGACTCTTCCCTAATGAGGAAGAATGCCTTGTTCTGGTTGACACATATGGGAAGGGTATGAAGATGGGTAGCGCTGGACAGGTAGCATCAACAGGAGCTCCAGGTCTGATGGAAGATGTTTGAGCTGGGAGATGTGTCTCTCAACACAGCGCGGTAGGCTGTTTAGGATTACACAGGACAACTGTGTTAAATGGGAAATTTTAGAGGACAATCCCTTTGGTGTGATGATAACTTGTTGCAGGAAGACGTTAAACTATGACACTAGCATGCGACCAAGTCCTTGAGACGTGGAGGAAAGACCATGAAGGTGGGACCTTCGCAGGACCCCACCTCTTGCCACAAGGACAAAGAATGGATTTATTATGGCTCGCTTTTCCTCTATTGTTGCTGTTCTCACGCCCACAATGTTTAATTATTAAAGTGCATTCATTCCTTTTTGCAACTGAGTAAGACATGAATGAATTATGGCAAACATTTTAATTACTTAATAATGCTCTAATCAAAAGCTTGAACAACTCTATCTAGAAATACAAGTTGTTTTTCCAGTTTGATGGATACATATTTCTCTCTAGTGATTTTTAAGGGAAATGCAAGCAAGAGACTGCGACATAATCTGAAGAAGGCACTGCTCACACACAACCCGGGGTTTGCCTGTGAATCCCAATGTGCTGAACGGCCAACTGTCAGACCCTTTTTGGAGAAGCTGACTCTCCATACGTGCCTGAGAGGCAGTTATTCCCAAACTTCACTTCTCAGTGCAAACACAGATAAAACACAGGGTTCCAAGCAGAAGAGAGACGTGAATGTTCCTTCTGCAAAAGGCTTATTTAAAAAAAATCTCCTCTCGTTGCTCTGATTGCTCTCACTGTCATTTATTGAAATACCAAGGGCAATGCTGCCAGTTTTTGGATGTGGGCTATTTCAGTACTGCAATTCTCAGCAAACGGGTGAAATAACATCTCTCACATTAAATACTACTGCTCCTACATCTAGCAGCATTTCATAAATTTATTACAGATCACCCTAATGCAGGCTTATGCCATTGCTCATATAAGCACACTGTGGGAAGTATTCACTTGTTCCCCTGTAAACGTCTTACCATTGTCCATATAAGAAATATAAACAAAAACAGATGAGCAAATTGATAATTCAGCAGTACTCACATAAAGTTACAGTATTTTTAACCGTACTTATATTATAAAGAACCAAGCTGGAAATAGTTATCTTCCATTTAAATCATTGTCCAAAATCTCTGACAAGAACTTCTAAAACATCAGTAATCTTAATCTAGTGGCATTGTATGTGTGCGTGAAATAGAAATAGCCAACTTTTACTGGCTGAAATCCTACCCCACTTAAATTAATTCTTCCGCTAAGGACTTCAGCGCTGCTGGGAGTTCATTATGTGGAGTATAAAAGTTATGCCCACAATGACCCATCCTCAGTAGAAAGGTACAATGAAGACTTATCCACACCCCTATCACAGCATCACTCTGTTTTTTTAAGTAACACTTAGGATTTCTTTTCCAGAATACCTTTTACATTATTTACATAGGATGAATACAAAGAAAAAGGAGAGAAGCTCAGACGGAGGATTTTCAGTACTGTAAATACGGACTGGTTGCCACCCAAGCCCCAATTTACCTGACTGAAATGACCTCTACAACACGCGCTCTGGCACAACAGCAACACAGACGTCAGAGATTGGAAGTTAATACTGTTTTAAAGAATTCTACTAACGAACAACGTTCTTCTCTTAAACTGCAGTGCCCTCCCCTAAAGGAGCAAAAAGTTGCTAAACGAATGTTGAACCTATGAAAATTTCAGTAATATTTCATTTCCCTAAGCACTGAAGAGCAATGCCAATGCCACGGCGCTGCCTCTGTACAGAGCTGATGATCTGCGCAGTTAGATCCCGACCCACAGCAGAAATGTGATCACAGGTCCCTGGTTGTTGTGAGCTCTCAAACAAAGTACCGCTACATTTTCCAAGCCTTAAAAATATCCTGCAGTAAACCAAATTTCATCTGCAAGGTTAGGTCTCATTAAAAGCCTCACAAATCCAGACAGATATGAATCTCTAACTTGTCAAACGAACAACTGCGTCTCACAGAGCAAGGTCAAACACTGTTCCAGCTTTTAAATTAATATTGTATAGGCTGTGTCTTCCTTTGAACCTGATTTTATATTCTACAGAAATACGCTACCTATGGCTTTTAGGAAATCTGATAATCAAACATGAAAGTTCAGTAACAGCTTTATGTATTTTAGATTACTTTCCTACAGAGATTTGAGATTTTCCTGTTACACTGACAACTACGTCTACTTTCTGGAATTATTACACATTAACCAAAGTCTCTGTGTATTATTTCATCTGCTCCTTATGATTTATGATTCATGATTCATTAATGAAAGAGTGTAGCTGAGTATTTCCAAAACAACAGAAATCTCGCATCGAGATTCCTGGATGCTGTAGATAATTTGCTACGTAAACTAGACTTTTGTTGACGAGGATTGAGGAAAGTGTCTTATTTCGCTTAGCTGTACCTTTCTTTGGTGTACTTCTTTAAAACCTTCCTGCCTACATAAAATTAGATAATTATCAAAGGATCTATGATAAATTTCCCAGTTTTCATCATCGCTATTATTTTTCTTAAGCTCCTACCTATAATGCTGCCGACTACTTAAAGCCAAAGAGAAAAGAAGATGAGAAAAACACAAGCTACAAGTAGACAAGAGAACTTAAACCCCACACAAAGCAAAAAAAATAATTAAAAAAAAAAGAAAATAATAAATTAACATCGTGAAATAGCAGCAGCCATAGCCTTTCAACCGTATCTTGCTGCGGAGGGGTTAAAGCGCGTTCGGAATCGAAAGCGTTTTTAAGTAAGGGAGGTGCTCCTGGGCGCGAGCACTGCCTGGCTGCAAAGAGAGGGACGACGTACCTGCAGAGACGCGGGGACAGTCCGGCAGCATGGACTCCACCGAGGTGTCCAGGGGCTCCGAGCTGGACACCCAGTTGCAGCAGTTCTGTAAGACCAGACAGGCAATTTTTGGGTAAGCCAGAAAAAAAAAAAAAACAAAACCCAAACCCCCCCCTAAACCTCCCCCCCTCCCCCCCAAACCAAAACCCAGAGCAAAAATAAATACGAACTTTGTAAGTAAGGACAATGATCACATCAAAATACTCGGACTAATTTACACAGCAGCCCCAACAGGGACTGGAAGGTAAACTACCTCATTCACATTAACTGGCGATGAAATATTGTAGCTCCATTCTAAATAAGTAAAAAGAGTACGACCGTAATTCAGATTTGTAATGTGCTCAAACAGCACGTCTTTAAGTGCTACTTTGAGTGCCCATGGACTAAAGTGGGTGATTGGACCAACCACTGCCTGAATTACCCCCTGCACATTTTAAGCTTTTTCCTTTCTGTAGTCGTTAAATAGGTGTTGATACAAACACCGAGCCTGCTCGCTTGCCAACATTAAGAAATCAGAAATTTTCAGGGGGTTTTGATGGAGCACACTGTGGAAAGAATGGCTGTGCAATCACAAAACGACAGATTATAAGTGAATGAAAGCCATCGAGATAGCAGGTTAATATTCAAATAATTGGAAATACAGCTGAGATGAAGTGGGCACGAACATTTAAAAATGCAAATACTGGTCTTTGGGGAATTATGTTCAGGAAGCATTTACATTCACCTTTCATTCCTGAACCTCTGAGTAGGATGAATTTACCATGAATTTTTAAAATGTTTTGCTCCAAATGCTATCTATTCAGAGAAGTCTATGAATTAAAGTATTAAATAATATGCTTTTAATAAAGTATGCTGAAACTACACCAAATCTACTGAATCGAAGATTTAATTATAAAGCAACTACATTTTTAACAGGATCGCCAGCTGAACTACGAGATCTACATGGCTTCCCCTATTACAAATCTGAGTTTTCCCTTTCTGAAAACCTGATTAACTTCATTAAGGGGAAATGCAAAAAAAAAAAAACCAAACCCAAAAAAACCCCAAAAAACCAAACCAACCCCAAACCAACCCCGCACAACTTTTTGGAAAGACCCAATGAATTTTCAGACAGATTTCTAAAAAATCATCCCATCAATCATGATTGTAAAAATGGACGATTGCTATTCCGGTAAACAAGCATGTATTGTGTATTTGTAGATGCTTGCTGCCCTAGTTGTGCACCATGGAGTCCGTCCTCACTGTGGAAAGATCCTTGACTGGTAGATCAAGTGTCTTATTGTATTTCCTTAATTCATTCTGTCTGGAAGAAGATGTCAGCTGTGTTGCAGTGAGGAGAGAATTTCAAAGGCTTCAGTCCCCACCAATAAAGGGCGAGGAATGGCTTTTGAATAGATTTGTCAAGGCAACCCTACTGTTCTGGGACCAGGGAGAGCAGGAACAACATAAAGGAAGGGTTGCTGTATGAGATTAGAAAGTGAAGTTCACAAAGCATGGCAGATTTTTGTAAGAAACAGTAGATCAATGAAACTATTGAACTCGATGGAGGGAAAAAAAAAAAAAGAAAACAAACACACTACCCAGTAATGTAACTTTTTTAGTAAAAACTGGTTAAAATGGAAGTATTTCACAAAGGCTTTAAGGTTTAAAGTAGTAAAGCATTATACATTTTACAATTTGCATGTATAATTTTAATTAACAGCTGAATGTGAAATTGCAAATGTAAGATGGTAGAAATTATAAAAGAAGTAGAATTTTTATGAAGTATTACATTCATTTGAAATAAGTAAAATTAATATTAACTACTGATAGAACACTACATCAGAGAGCTGGAGATAATACAGAAGATTAGCACACAATTAACCAGCTTTTATATACAATGTGACACTTGCCTGTAAGAAATAAGTATTCTCGAAAGCAGTGTCAAGATATGTAAATGGATGATTTGTTTTATCATTCATCACAGCTCCTAATAAATTCAAAAATCATGACTTCTATAGGTACTAAAAATAGGCCACCAATGATACAGGAGAGATAGCTCCAATGAAGAATTACTTTTTTAACAATTCATTCTTTCAATGACAGCAATTAGCCCTACAGACAGGCAGCGATTAGGTGTATATTTTAATTATTATTCATTTTACCAGTAGCCTTAAACCTGATTAAAGTAAGAGATATCCAGGTGATATGCTAGTCGTAATACCACTCAGCCACCCTTCACATATGTAAAATTCTTCTTTCTTATAGGAGATTTTCAATGCTAATGTAAGTTATGACACTCCATCCACTTTTTAGGCCATTAATCATTTAACTTATTCTTTAAGATCTACTTTCTGCAAATGAAATTAAAGGTAATGCACTTGTCTTATTCAGACTAAATGCTTAAAGAAAAATGGAGTTGTCAGATTCAAATTACAGGATTTAAAATTTCAGTTTTACTACATAACATATATTCTAAGGTTTTGATTTCCTATAAAGAAAATGGGGATTTTTCTGACAAAGCCTGTAGGGGTTACCATTCTTTATATTTTTAACATTTAAGTCAGAGCTGTCAGGCTGCATCCCAGGTGATTCTCTATTCCCATCTGTCACTGCCTATAAAACTGTAAGGTTAAGTCAGGAATAGGCAGTCTATACAGAAAGTTTCAGTAAATCCATGGGAAAAAGCCAAATCTAACAAGAAGTTCAGGATGCGACCAGTTTAAACTTGTCCCACGCACCTAATCTTTTAGCATTCTGCAAGGGGAACGTAGAAAATACAGACATGAGCTTGATCTGGCGAGGAAGAGACTCGTAAGTGGAAGTTCAGTTGGTCTCGCTTTAAAAAAGCATGGTTTTTAAAATCTCAGCACCCCCATACTTAAGTATTAAAAGAACAATGAGTGCTCGGCATCAGCCTTCACCCAAGGGTGGAACTGGTGATGCTGGCCAAGACCAGATCATTTTGGACCAACCAGCCGTTGGTAGTTGCACAGTAGCAAACACTCCCAACTTTCTATCAGAAAACTTCAGAAGTCTCACGGAGCTGCTGGGAGAAGGGATTCTTTGCCAGCCGTACAAACCATCAGGCTGAGTCATGAAGAGCTTTAAAGGTTCTTCTCCACCATCGCCAGATCAAGCCAGGAGCGCTGGGTGCGCCCAGGGCTCTGCTCCAGATACCGGGCAGCGTGCGGGCTGCCGCGGTGTGCGTGTCTGTATGGCTGTGCAGCGGGGAGAAACCGGGCTTGGTTCTTATTATTTTGACTGCTACCTCTGAAGTTCAGAAACGGCTTTAATCTCGGCTATTTTAGGGGCTGGTATGGGCACACTATTTCCACGTTCCTGTAACGTGCTGTCTTTCATGCCCTAAAGAAACGGAAGAGGTCAGCGGATAAAGACATGTTTATACAGCCATATATAGACGTATATACCCCAACTCTTTCAAAAAACCTGGCCTCACCTCTCGCATCCACTCTCGAATAGTTTTCCCAGCTTCTTGGTGCCACACATTGTGAACAGAGTCTGTCAACGCCACAGCAGTTACCTTATTCTTTACTTCTGTCTCTCGTTGAATCATCTGTTAAAAAATATTGGCTTTAAGTTCTTTCTTTCTATTGAATAGAGTCTGCTTAGTCACAGATAATGATCTTAAATTAAAAAAGAAAGAGCAATACAACTTCAATACTTGACTTCACTTGTTTTAAAGTTTATACAAATCCTAGCAGCTCCAGAAACACAGAAAGACCTAATATTTTTGATAAAAGAAATAATACTAACTTTTAACTGACTGAACTATTCAGTCCTATTATTTTCCATGTGGCTTGACAATTCTAGGATTAAAGGTATCATAGTGAAAAAATGGAAGATTCCCTGAGGACACCTTTTACAAGCTTCTCCAAGTTCCTATTTCTGTGCTTCAGGGAAGCTGGTACCCGTGGTTCACTGTAAGCTACTCATGACTATCATCTACTAATTTGCAGTAGATTGCTGTAGTTTTTCTGATGTACAATCTTACTTTGACTTGTATGTTTTTTTTTTCCTTTTTTTTTTTTTTTTTTTCTTTTTCTATCCAATTTAGCTACCTTGCACTCCCACCATGGTCCCAAAATTCTTTGTGGTCTCTCTTACACTTATGCTTACCCAGCTAACGCTGGAGCCTCTCAACGTTTTTAGGATATTAAAGAGCCTCTGTTGTTGCAAATGACAGTATGACTAAATAATATTAGTTCTAAAACCAATTAAATGATTGCTGCAAATAACACGAGCGAACTGACAAAGATGCTGTGGAATTCAGCGCTGCTCTGCAAGATAAAAGGGACTGGGAAAGAATAGTTTGATATCAAAGAGAGACAAAAAGGTTTTAATCTCCTGACACGAGTGACCCTAATTTGTAACACTGGATCAAAGAAAGTATAATGAATTATACTTATAAAACCGGCATTTCGCAACTAGTGTCTTTATCACCGTCTATGCTGCACTAAAGTAAATGTTTTTTTTCCAGCTTCCTTTTGTATAAATGGCAACACACACAACATTTCTGAACCAGGCACCCTTTGTTCGTGCTCTAGTAACTGCGTACAAGCACACAGGCTGCGCCTCCGAAAACACTGCTCTAAAACATACTTTGACAATGGGGACGCGAATTGTATTTTCCACCAGAAACTTCAAAATAAACACTGCCATCCAGGTTTTTGATACAAAAGTAGTGTTTATCCATACCTTATGCAAACTATCTGCTGGTTTCTTCAAAATATGACACATGTAGGCCTTTTTGACCAAACACTCTTCCAATTCTCCATAACTGCAGTATGATATTCTGCATTACCACGTCTTGCCTTTTTATTTTTTGGTTTACATTATGTGTCTTTTAAAATCAGTGCAGTTGAACCAATATTCTAAGGGAAAAATATTCAATGCTATTGGCGAGGTAATGCCAACAGAGAGCCCCCCGTTCCAGAAGGATAAAATCAGGTGCCCACCTTCCCTGGCACCCTCTTTTTGTCAATGTCAATATTGCATGGCTCAAGAATTTGGATAAGCTTAGGACATCTTGGTTAAGAGCATATGAAGAAACTCAAAGAGTAATCTTACTTTATGTGAAGCCCTTCCGTTCATACTGTTTTTTTCATCATTTACCCTCCTGTGGGGCACATTTAATATCTAGAATTTTTGGAGGATGGGACACAACAGGTACGTGCGTGGGGGACAAAAATCACACATTTAGGACAACATAGCATCTATCGTAAGAAGGTGAGCTTCTTTCAGCTGTAACACATTACTGAGATTTTCAGCCAAATGTCTGATACCAGGCACTAAATTTCACGGTAAATATAAAGATGGCAAAACTCCCTCCATTACGAAACATTATGAAACAGAGGAGGCCCCGGAGATGCTGGGAGGGCTGGAGCCCCTCTGCTGGGAGGACAGGCTGAGAGAGCTGGGGGGGTTCAGCCTGGAGAAGAGAAGGCTCCGGGGAGACCTTCCAGCCCCTTCCAGGCCCTAAAGGGGCTCCAGGAGAGATGGGGAGGGACTCTGGAGCAGGGAGGGGAGCCATGGGACGAGGGGGAGCAGGTTTAAACTGGAAGAGGGGAGATTTGGGTGAGATCTGAGGAAGAAGTTCTTTGGTGTGAGGGTGGTGAGCCCCTGGCCCAGGTTGCCCGGAGAAGCTGTGGCTGCCCCATCCCTGGAGGGGTTCAAGGCCAGGTTGGACGGGGCTTGGAGCAACCTGGGCTGGTGGGAGGTGTCCCTGCCCAGGGCAGGGGGTGGCACTGGGTGGGCTTTAAGGTCCCTTCCAACCCAAACCATGCTGTGATTCTATGATATCTGCTGTATAATTGAATAAGTTTTAGAAACATGCCATACGTACTAATATTCCTGTACCAGTGCTGTGCATTCCAGCATGCCTTTGGCTGCACCGTCTTGCACAAAATGCAGTGATTTAAACGGGCAAAGGAGCAAAAATGTCATTGTCCTTGAAGCGCGTGTACCTACCAATTACTCGGAGTTACTACATGCTGGGGGAAGCTTAAAATCGTCACCAGCTCATTGTGTTCCAGCATGACTTCCTCCATGAAGGGCTGGTCTTCAGAAGCACTGCTAATGACCAGCAAGGGGAAAAAATACGTTCTGCTTTGGAAAAGCTGTCTTTTCTCAAGCTATTGTGTCCCACATCTCTGTTTCAAAAACTAGACACCCAGTTCATCTAAGAACATCACCTCTTTCTTTAAATCACAAGGAAATACAAGTTCCCTTCTCCCTTTCTAGGCCCAGCTCGGGTTTGCTATTCCCTGCTTCCCTACGCAGATGGAAGAACTGGCACCCATCGATCACCATCTCTTCCTGCCCTTTCTTCACGTGATACACACAGTCTTTGCTTTTCAGATCGTACGTGGTACGGGGAATAACACGTGCTACTCGACATGCTGCTGGCGCTTGCTGCTCAGCTTTGTGGACACCGGCAGAATGGCATTCTCTTCACAGAGATCAGCAAAGAGACCGAGGCTGACAATGCGAGGTTTTTTGATAACTCAGCCACAGCGCCGGGGTCAGGACAAGGGCTCATGGATGCAGCAGCAACGAGGGATCAAAGGGATTAATTGAGCTTCAGTTACAGATTTCTCTACTCCCAAGTCCAGAAGGAGTAAGTTTTGGTAGGCATCCATGCACTTATGTGCCGACTTGGAAGAAAACAGACAAAAACAACTCACCAAGAGGAGAAAGGATCAAGGGTATAACCTTAAACAAGAAGTCTAACATGTCCACCCTTAGGTGACACAGAAATGTCACAACAGAGCATGTCAAACCCAGGACACCCAGCTTCTACCACAACAGCTCAAGTTCTCTGCCACAATGGGACACTAACTGCTAACAACCACCAAGGAGAACAGATCCAGATGCTCAAACAGCAGACCCTCCCATCAGGGATGATAATATCATCCTGCAGGAAGATATGAGAAGCCCATGTGCTTTTGGCCACAGACGCTTCAATACTTACTAAATGCTTCAGATTCAATGGATGGCTTGCTCAGAATTAAAACATATTCAACTTTCCTAAAAACACTTCTGAAGTAATATAAATTTTAAAAATTAAGTTAGCAGAATAAAATTGGTACAGTAAAATATGTTACCATTCAACACAAATTTAGCACCCAGCTGCCATTCAAACGTCATACAAGTCCAAATCCCAAAGGAAGGATGCTAGTGCCCAGGACTAGTTGTATTCCATGCAGCCAGTACAATCTCTTAAAATGGACACGCTAAAACTGAAAATATTTAATAGACGGCAGAGAGTGTTTGCAATATTACAAACTATGTATTTTTTTCTTCTGGAAAATGGTGTTTTTCACTGAAGCAACAATTGCAAAAAAAGACCAAAGGACTTAGTCTAAAGTTCACTATGCCTTACACTCTTTGTACATCTGTAAATTCCATAGACAGGAAGCTTTCACAGCATAGAAATTTCCCACTCAATGCTCATTTTCAAATCTTAAATTATTTTCAGCTGATTAGATTTTGCAGGAAGCTGCCTCTCTTTGCACCCACTCATTGGATGGCTTACAGCTCTGGTCGCTCTGGCCTTACATTCCTTTTTCGTCTTCCAATAACTAATATATAGTCAGAAGTAGGTAAACCGTCACTTTTCTGGTAGGTAAACTGGTTCCCATTTGTTTCTGCATCACTTAATACACCACTATGCGTCCTCTAGACTTTCCCAACCATCTTTTCTATTCAGGCATTTCCATTTTACCTTTGTCTTTGTGTTCCTTCTTTGTAGGCAGAGTAGGATTGGTGTTTGTAATTTATTAACCACACATCATCACCACTTCATATTTGATTCCCCTAGAATGGGGAGTTGTAAGACCAGTGTTCACTGCAACAAGTCAGAAAGTGCTCAAGCATCTTTCTGAAAGTCCTCTCTATCCCAGCGGTTGAAAATTTGTTCCTTCACTTTGCAAGGGAAAATGTCAATTACCTATTTGCACAAGTATTGAACTCTATCACTTACATAAGAAAGAACTTACAATCCCCTAAAAATGCATTTAAGTTAAAATATATTAGTTACCCATTTATCGGTCAATTTAGTAAGTGATCTATTGCTGAAGCGTCTGTAACGTCACATGGTAATCCTCTGTAAGTTTATATTACGCAATTATCGTAACTTTATAATGACGACAGGTTGATACCTTCATTATTTTTAGTCTATGCATGTAAAACAGTGTCATACATATACTACATACGCAATATATTTAATATATATATTCAGACTAAATGATAAAATACATCTTTGTTATATAATATATACGATAGCACAGTACTCTTGTGAAATGAAAGCATCAATATAGAATCATAGAATTGTTAGGATTTAGGAACTAAAGATCACCTAGTTCCAACCTCCCTGCCCTGGGCAGGGACACCTCCCACTAGATCAGGTTGCTCAGAGCCCCACTGACTCAAAGGTCCGACCCTGCAAACATGAAAATCCACGATTCCATACTCTTTATACCTATTCTAACAAATTTTAAATGGCTAAAAATTCAAACTGATAAGAGGTAAAAGGAAGTTAAAACATGCCTCATATTTTTATGGGCTCAGACAAACAAATCAACATCCATCACTTGGGATTTGAAGGATACTCACTCCTCTGAGTTGCTTGTAATGAGTAATGAGTAAAAAACGGATTAAAAAAAAAAAAGCCCCCAAATTTTACTTTCCCTTGAACTTTTGAAAAAGTCTTTCAACTACTTCCCCTGTCTCCCACTGCAACTCCAGTTCTGGCGTGGTGTTTACACGGTACGCACTGGGCTTGAATGGGCATGTCTACCATAAGCATTTGGCATGGAGCAAAAATCACTTTGACGCAAGTCTTCCATTGTCTCCAGTTGCCTCATACTGGTTTGAGTCTCCAAGAGGTTGTGGTGTGTGCAAACTGAATTCCTTTCAGAGGAAACTGAACTGGAAGCCCCTGTCAAAATGTCCCCAATGATTTCCACATGCGAAACGAATTTGCAGCAGGAATTCTGGTGGATCAAAACGGGGTGAGCTGGGCTCTGAGACATTAGAAAAAGCAGCGGTAGACGCGGAGAGAGAAGAAAGCATGTGCCAGGAATGGTGTGTGAGAGGGCAATTTGTATTTAACGCTTTTGGAAGGATGTGCAGATTCTTTCTTCGTAACTTCATGTGCTCTCCTTGCATCTCGGTACACGTCTACAGCCATTCAAGATCCCCTTCAACTCCCCTTTCACTCAATCTCATGCAAACCGAGCAGCTGGTCTCCCTGAGCGCTAGCACTTGAACTGATGCCTTTTCTCGGTTGAGAAAGACTCCTCATGAAGCGCATAATTCTGTTTGTAGTGCGAGTTTGTCAATCTGAGATTCCCAAGACCTTTCACTGCTTCCTAGATAGAATTCCTGAATTTCTGAAATACTCTCCGTTTTTTGCACAACTTAAAATGGAATTAGATCCTCAAGTCTTCATAAAACATTATTCGTTAGGGATTAAAATTACAGAGCAGCTACGCTTGAGCAGCACATAGCAAAAATAACAAATAACCCAAAGTTAAAGTAGTTCCCGTTTTCAATGAGCAAGAAGAATCATTTTCCCTAAATGAGTTCACAGACATGTGACAAAATCCCTCCTTGCAGTAGACAAAGCATTTGATACACACCAGTTTTTAAACAGCAAAAGAAAATACCTGCAGAGATAAGATCATAGAATGACAACAGCCAAGTACCTTCTCATATTTTGTTCAAAGATCTATTGGATGTTACATCTACAATTGTGATAGCTTTCATAGCAATAAATCACACCGCAAAGGTAATAATAATGCATGATCATATTAGAACAGATTGCTTTAGAGCATCTGGAGTCTAGGACTTGTCACAGTTCACACTGTAAACCAATTTCTGTTGCTGAACCTCTACTGAAAATTTCCACACATACCTTGCATCGGGGGTAGAAGTTCTTCAAATCAATCATGATTAGAAAAATGCTTAATTCTAAAATAATTCAAGATTAAAAAAGCGTAGGGGCCATCTCCCTTATGCATAGTTTACTAAAAAAACAACGAAAAAAAACCCTGTACACAAAATTCCGCTGGTAATAATGTGTGAACAGCGCAAACAAAACTCACGGCTCTCTAGTATAAAAGCCTCAGGCTTCAGCTTTACTAAAACTTTAAACTTAATAATGCAAATTTCCCGCTTCTCTTGTCCCTAGTGTCTTGCAACAGAGAGCAAACAGGAGAAAAGCCTTCGAGGACCTGTAACAGCGCGGAGAACACCAAGTTCCCCAACGCAGGTGGTTGTGCTGATAGGTGCGACAGGAGCCGGGGAGGGATGCTGGCTCACCTCGCTTACAAGCCTCCCAGCAACCTGCCCGGTACGAACGAAGCCTAACTTTTCCATAGGAAGCCCATCACACAACATAAACTGGTATGGCACCGTGCGGGTGAAAATCTTTGACTGGGTCCACTACATCCCAGACCAAAGCAAGCTGGTGGAGGGGGCATCCTCCACCGTCTGGAGCACACAATGTTGGCATTCTGCAGGCAGTTTCCTTGCGGACCAAAAATGTAGCTTGGCCAAGAGGGTTTGGTGAAGCTCTTCCCATCAAAAGCTCAACTAAAGCGAACAAAAGCCAACCCCGTTTCGTAACGCATCTCAAGATATTTCAGTGGTGAAGGCTGCTGAGATATTTGCCTTTGGGCTGCTGGAGAACTGCAGTGACAGTCAGGAAAGGAGGTTTGGAGCAGCTGGGTCTAGCTGGAGTCAGCCAGCTGGTACTGCTGACAGCAGCAGTCTGCCATCCCAGAACTGGAGATCTGAGCCGGGGATATCTCTGTACGTTGCATTGGCATGAAAATAAAGTTTTGAAGGGTCAACAACTTCTGCGTATCTCAACCAGGAACAGAAAGTGACGCCGGATCAGGTAATGTTTCTACGCTACTGACTGCAGCAGGGAGATGCTGGTTTGCCTCTAATATACGAGCTCAAAAAATGGTCCAGTCTTAGAAATGTGGAGCTCCACAAGGGCCAATTTATGCTGCCAGGAAGCAGCCCAAATTAGCATGTGCAGTATTTGGCACAACTAATGCTGAAGAGCGCCTGATACTCGATCCGGGTTGTTTAAAAGTAGCTTGGGCATGTCCACGGCAGCACATGAGCCCCAGGAAAATCGTATTTGAAAAATACACATAGTTTGCTAAACTGTATTTCATTTTGTACTCACAGTTAATTGGGATTTGGGTGGTGGAAGATGTTGCGAGTGCACGATCATGCCTAAACCTCCGGCACAGCAGAAGGTCCTTTGCTGCTCTGGCTTTACCACGTGTCTGTGTCAGCAGCATCCTCTTAATAGAGATGCAGGAGGTTTTCTGGCAGGAGGCTGCATCACCTCTCCAAATGACATGAGCTCAGCCAGCAAGAGCATTCCTCTGTTGGAATAGCTACGCCAGACCTGCACTAGAGGTTTTGCTAACATAGTTATCTTGGCTGGGGTGGCGAAGGATTTGTTTCAAGCTCTTAGCTGATACATCTTTGCCAGTAAAACCTTATGCTGTGGGTCACAGCTTTGCTTCTTCTTGGTTTACCTGGATTTCTGAAGCACTGGTTAGCTATTTGAGCGCCGTGCCTAGTTTGAAACAAAATAATGAAGTAAAACAAAGTAAGATAAAATAAAGCAAAACAAAGTAAGATTAAAATAAAATAAAATAAAATAAAATAAAATAAAATAAAATAAAATAAAATAAAATAAAATAAAATAAAATAAAATAAAATAAAATAAAATAAAATAAAATATAAAATAAAATAAAATAAAATAAAATAAAATAAAATAAAATAAAATAAAATAAAATAAAATAAAATAAAATAAAATAAATAAAATAAAATAAAATAAAATAAAATAAAATAAAAAATAAAATAAATTATAGAATATAATATAAAATAAACCAAAATAAATTAGACCAAACCAAACAGAACCAAACGAAAACAATTAGTAAAGTGCCTTAATCAGAACCATCTAGACCCATGACTGGAAGCTCAAAGTGCTGTAGCATCAGAAAAGGTCAAGATGTATGTGGACTAGGAAGCAGAAGTGTCTCTGCTTGACGCTGGGCGTGCTCTCTGCCTCTCGCCCCAAACTTGCTCACCTGGGCTGTTTTTCAAAAAGACTTTCACCGCTCAAGTCAGCCCCAAGACGGGCAAATCATGAGCCATCATTTCAAACACATTTCCTTGTTCGAAGGTGTGCTGGGTGCCAGACCTTCAGCCTGATCTTGCAGCCATTAAGGATGGTTTAACATCACTTAAGACCAGTATTTGCTGCACCGTTGACCCCTTGGAGTGACGCATGGCTGACATTTTATCAGAGGTGCCCCGCTGTGCCCGAGCGAGGTAGGGAACGCAGTCTGAGATGAGCGAGTATTTGTTAAGTTTTCAAACCCCACCAGCCTTCTTGCTGTTGACGGGAGCTGTAGGAAGCTCCAGACTAGGGAGGAGCAGGGTCTCGGGGTGCAGACAGATGATTGAGTTCTGACGACTCCTCCAGTTGCCGCCTGTCAGACTCGCCGCGGTAGCTCACAGCTTGTACGGGCTCCGCGAAAGGGTGGCAGCAGATAGAAGCTGGGTTGTTGATGCTGCTACCAACCTCGGCCATCTGGTCTACCCATCTGAGGGATGCGACTGCTCCAGGGCAGAGACACTCATCTGCTCCACAGTCAGGCACCGAGCCGCCACCGTTTTCAGCCCCAGGGCTTCAAGCCTGGTCAACATCTCCGAGGCTGTTACTTTGGGTGATTTCAAATCAATTAGGAAGTGGGGATGGAGAGAAAGAAAACCTTCCCACACCAGGAAAAAAAGTTCTTCCTAAGGTACTTGCTTCAGCTGAACATCTTTGAAATTACAGTGGACCAGCTCTGCTGCATCTAAACAACCAGTATGTCTATAAAATGGATCGATAAAACTAGACGTTTACTCTCAGCCTGTCTTGTTGGGCTTCTCTTTTGCATCGTGCGGGCTGAAAACCTCTAAAAGCCTTGAACCAGAATATGCAGGTTCTTGGAGTTTTAGTTACTCAGATAAAGTTAAATAAAACACAGCGACCTTAAATCTTTGTGTTGACAAATTAGTTGAAATAAACTGCTCCTGAAAATTGGTGTGTAACAAAACCAGTAATACACGCGGCTTGAAAATGAAATGATACAAGGGGTTGGAGTTTTGTTTTGATATTTTACCATCACGAAGGTAATGGTTCATATCTAATGAAAAACGTGGCCTGAAGTAAGTTATGGAAGTAATTTTCTCAGGTTTTAATAAATGTGTAAATCCAGAACTCAGCCTACAAGTGAACAATCATATTAGTGAAATGAATGTGAAACAATCAAGTAAATAACTGTTTTTACATGTTAAGTATCAAATACAACAGGGTGAAATGGCATTACTTCTTCATTGCTTCTGTCTGAATGGTACATGGAAAACTTTTATTACAGCTGTATGCAAATCTCATGCTGGTGCATTTTTCAATGAAATAGTCAGTTTCCTTATATTTCATTTTATACCTAAAGAAACAGAGAGAATCGCGCTGGTTTAACATCTAGAAGGGCAAATCCTCCACAGATTTCTGGATGTTGGCTGAACAAGGATCAAGCATTGATTTAAGTTGTCCCTGTGTTTATCGTATGTGTACACAAACATGTCAGCCTATGTATTAACTTTTATTAAAAGGCCAGGCTTCAAAAAAAGAACTCCAAAACAACAGAAAATGGGAAAAGCTGAGTGTTAAGCTCAGCACCTCGCAGAAGGACATGAAGCCTGATGCCCTTGTTATTTAAACACAGACAGCTGGATTTCCACTTCAGCCAGAGGATAAGACAACACTCGCTCTTCCTGTCCTTTGAAGCCCCAGCTTCGACTCTTGCAACCTCTGAGTAACTTCAGGAAGGAAAAGTCTCTCCACAGGCAAGATCTCTGAGCAAGAGGGTATGTAAACTGAAACTTTTGGGGTCACACAAACTCAGGGAGATAACTCTCTTCGTGGTTAGCGAATGGCAAACTGTGATTTATTATTGCAGGCAACCGAAAGAGAGGAGCAGCAGCTTCCCTCTTTCCCACTAAAATGTTGCTGCCGCACAGACGCTCCTTTGCCAAAAAGGTATGTGCGGAAAACCAGATTACACCAAGCAGATCGCAATATGACTGACACCTTCAAAGTCTGAAAAAAACAGTAAAGCAGAAGGGGAAATATTGGATCATTTTTTATCAGTCCTCTTTATCAGACATTGGACACACCATCAGATATCAAACAAGGTTTTCCACCCAGTTGTGAGAGGGGGAAATAGCAGCAAGGGTGAGAAGGCTCCATGGAGGAGAGAGTCTTTCATACGCACAAGGGCCTTGTGAAGCAGCCTGAAGGATGTATAACTAATCTGACAAATGGTTCAGATAAAGATCTTCCAATTCAGAGCACAGAACAGACTCTCATAAACAGTACGCATTCATAATTAAATGTCTGCTCCATGCCCTGCGCCAGTAGCCACCAGGCACAGCTGTACTGGCAAAGGAAGCCCAGAACCTCCACCCTCTGGAGATACTGGGCATGGACCTGCTCTCCACCAGGTCTGGAGAGCCACTGTGCTGCTGCAACACACAACTTCCACCTCAGCATCCCTGGACATGGAAACGCGGGGACCAGGATTCTGTCTCACTGCCATGAAGTCTTTCCTTGTTCATCCTCCTGGACTGCTCAGGGATGTTGGACCAACCTGGTCATCAGCTTGCTCACATCATTTATGGCTGAGTAATGCTGCAGGAGACCCATGTGCTACTCGTTCTGCATCGCCCTCAGCACCAGCCTGCCAGTCTGACACCACAAATCACCCTCCAGCACTTTTGACATTAGTCAGAGAAGTGATGCCAGGTAGTGATGAGTCAACAGAAGAACGAGGAGTGTAATTTCTTAGCGTAATGAATGCTGTCATGCCTATGTGTCAGGACAATGGATGCTGCACAAAAGCACCAAAAAAACCCAGCTTCCCATGTAGGAAGGTACTCATGTATCACATGAGGTCCTTCTTTGGTGAAATAACCTAAACTCTAGTACCACAAACCTCAAAGAGAGAGACTCTAGCATGTTAAGAGTGGTGCATCTTGTTTTCATGGTTGTTAGGAAATGGGAGAAATTGTCCTGAAAATTTTGGATCCGACTCTGCTTTCGGTGGTTCCACCCAAGTTGCCAGACCAAGACTTCTCCTTAGCTATCAGCCAAACCACACTGGCTGGCGGCTCCTGAAACCAGGCTACACTGGTGGGCAAGCTGGGATGGTGTGGAGAGCACTGGGCAACCCTTCCCTTTCACCACAGGAAGAGCCAGCTGGGCAGGGCTGCTACGGCAAATGGCTCTGGTCCATTGGGAAGGACCTGAAGACACAGCAGACTCGTCCTGTGACCACAGGATCTCCGTGGAGCTCGTCAGGATGCTGGAGGAGCACCACGAAGGTCAGCCACCCCTACACTAAAGCACAAGCAACGCCTGTTAAACTTTCTGCACACACTCTCCAAAGTTTCTGGTGTACTTTGAAATAAAGGCTTGCTGTGGATTTAACTACTTGCCAATCTTTTTAAGTTAAGAGCTCATCATTTTCAACTTAAGAAGTCCCACTTCAAAAAAAAAGCAATTCACAGATATCGTGGAAGGCAAAAGACACTGTGTGAAATCTGCAAATTCTGGCCCTCATCAATAAAAATTCAAAATGTTAAAAACATGGGATAAGGTAGAAAGTCAACCCTCTTTCCCACAGCATTTCATGCCTGCTTTGTGTTATATATCTACCAAATGATAAGCTCCTTGAAAGAGAACCATTTTCCTTTTGTTTGGTCCTGAACACACAGTTGGAAGTTCAAGCATCTAGCACACAGAGAAGCATTCCTGTATGCTCTGCCTAATTTTGAAATAAGTTAAATAGAATATACATAATAGCCATTTAGTTAGATCAAAGGCAGCTGGAGACACCCTTGGTGTTTATTTCCAAACCATTACACTTCACTAGCAAGATATTCTCCATGACCCTCTGATCTTGTAAGGTTCATAAGCAACGCTAAAACCAAAAGCAACCACGAGCTTTACTTCTGCTCCTTTTCCTCCAAAGTCCCCTTCAGTGATCAAACAGACTTGGATAGGTTTTCCACATCTTTATTTCACTACCAGCACCCCCACCACAGCTTCCCCAGGGCAGAGAAGGGTCCCGGAGAGCAACCACCTATCACAAGGAGTCCGGCTGTATCCTACCACTGGTCAAAAGTCATCATGTAACTGCACCACGACACCAAATACTGCTCACAGCTCCGTCTCTGGGAGCTGTAACTGAAGCCCCAATAGAGTTGGGGGGGTTCAGTCTGGAGAAGGCTCTGGGTAGACCTTCCAGCCCCTTCCAGGCCCTAAAGGGGCTCCAGGAGAGATGGCAAGGGACTCTGGAGCAGGGAGGGGAGCCATGGGACGAGGGGGAAGGGTTTCAAACTGAAGGAGGGGAGATTGAGATGAGATATTGGGAAGAAATTGTTTGCTGTGAGGGTGGTGAGCCCCTGGCCCAGGTTGCCCAGAGAAGCTGTGGCTGCCCCAACCCTTGAGGGGTTCAAGGCCAGGTTGGACAGGGCGTGGAGCAACCTGGGCTGGTGGGAGGTGTCCCTGCCCAGGGCAGGGGGTGGCACTGGGTGGTCTTTAAGGTCCCTTCCAACCCAAACCGTTCTGTGATTCTCTGATAACCAGATCTGTCCTGTTATATGGATGAGACCCTGGTCACATCTCCAGCGGCTGGTCAGATAAGCCCACTCACCAGACATGGAAATGGGAAGGCTTCTGCACACTTTGGGAGGGAGTTGTACCATTGGAGTGCACCAGCTTATAACATACCTTAGAAACACATTCAGTGATGCTCACAGTTCAAGCTATCTCCACGCACTTTAAAAGCCATATAAAGATTCTTTCAAGCTGCACCAAGAAGCCTCGTTATGTCAGGATAAATGCCTCATTGGGAGGTTACCTCAGTTTAACTAAATTCCTTTCTAAACTAGGGATCAAACACAAGAAAACCTGAAGTATAGACTAACCTTCCTCTGCTGAAGCCGGCACTGAACCCATGCTGAACGGGTGTCTGCCTGCTCCTAAGGTGCCCCGGCACAGCCTGGGAGCAGAAGACCTGAGCTAACTGCTGGAACAAAACCAGCTTCCCCCATGGAAAGGGAGGGAAGGTTCACGCCAGACTTGAAAGGAAGCTTTTCCGAGCTTAACAACAGCTGCGCCGCCAATGTTTTCAGTTTAATTTTTTTTTTTTTTTTTTTCCTTGTAACCTTTGTGTGAACTTTCTGAAATGAATGGCTTTGGCTTATAAACCTGCGTTCCTGCACCAAACAGCCCCGTGAAGCTGGCAGTCCCTTCCACCCTCACCCCTTCTATTGCTAACCTTAGGTCCCCCCCGCCGCTAAAAGGGATGGAGACGCAGGTGCGAGGAAGCTGGAGCAAAACATTACGAGCAGCCCAGAAAACACCCCCGTGCTAGGACATGGAGAGACACGGTTCCTGCAGGAGCTTGGACAACCCGTGCCTTCTGGTGGGACACAGCGGCTGCCCTGAGTCCTGTGGATCTCCGAGACATTGGATAACAAGGCATTATTAGATGCGGATGGTGGCATTTGGATCATAAATACATCACTTGGGATTTTTTTTTTTCTGCGCTTGCTGTGGTTTCCAGAGGGGATCGCGCTGCATCGCAAGCCAGCCAGCTCGGCCGCTGAAGGCCAAGTGTGAAAACAGTGGCAACGATCCCACCCAAGCCATTCTTGCGAGAAAGATGGATGATGAACACGTGTTGCAGCACACAAGTTTTGGCGGCACCCTTTCTCGGCTTCGGTTTCAAAGGCGAAGCCAGAAGCGTGTTAGTCCGATCACCCTGAGCACAGGAGCCCGAGAGGAGCCGAGCCAGCGCCCGCGGCGGGTGTCTCCCCCTTGCTGGTACCCCTCCAGGCTCTGCGCAGTGTCCGCACGTGCTGAACTTCCCCAGGTTGAGGCGTTAGCAGCAAACTCCAGAGTTTATGCGAGTGACGAGGGAGCTGGCTGACGCGACCCGTTTGATCCAACGAGGCTTGGATTGATGAAATACCATTTAGGACTGATGAAACACCTTTTAGGACTGATGAAACATCTAGTTCTGTACAAAAATATTTACTGCAACGTTATACATGGCACGTCTGCCGTCTCAAAAGAAAAACAGTTTTCCTCTGGTTAGTTTTGGGGGAAAAGTCACAGTTTTATAATGGGTGGCGTGCGTCCCTGTGGACATAAACACACCTCTGAAATTGTCAAAGCGATTTCCCTGGAAATGTACAGCGCACATATAGCAGACGGGCACTGTTTCAGGTTCATATATTAATGAACCAGAAATTACATTCCCTTTATAGCAAGTGTCCTCTAGCGCTCCCCTACCTTAAGGAAAACAGCACTTCAAACCGCTGACAAGTGCAAAGTCTATAAACCCGTCATTTAAATATCTGTCAGTAAGCACCGGTAAGAGATGGCACTAGAAAATGTGCACTTGAAAGGGCTCTTTGGCAGGTACTGGGGAATTTTCTGTGTTTTCCCTTGTTTCCAGTATTTCATTTTATAAAGCTCTTCCAACGTTTATCTGAGCACACTGTAGTGGTGTAAGTCACGTACAACACGAGAGCCTACACAAGTTGCGGTCTCATCGCTCCCCCGGCGTTACTGCAGCACTAAAACCATCAATAAAAACGTTTTCACACTCCACACGTCAAAATCAATTTTACTAATAAGTATGATATTTCTTCTAAGATGAACAAATTTAGTAATTTTCTTTTTACTTCTCTCTCTCTCTCTTTTTTTTTTTTTTTTTTTGCAATTATGATGTTATCTGCTCTAGCCTGATACGGAGTAAATTGGAGCGACACCACGCAGCTCAAATTCGGAGATATCAGCCCAATTCTTAAGTAAGCCGTTAAGAGTTTTTTAGGAGGCGATGCCGGTGGAGGTGATGGTGGCCGCGCTGGGAAGCAGGGTCTGCCGCGGAAGCGCAGGTTCGGCTGCACGGCTCGCCTAACTTATTAAAGTTGTTTTCTGGAAAACAAACCGCCGAGCCCTTCAATGCGCGAGCCAGTGGTTTATTCCTGCCTAAAGGGTCTGAGCTGCGGCTCCCGACGCAAGGGCGCGGAGAGGTTTCCACCAGACATTGGATATGGATCACTAATGCATTGCACAAAGGCTACTGAAAAGCCATCAGCTGGGAACAGCTTTTGGTCACCACTAAACAGGGGCAGATTTGAACCAGTGACCTAGAAGTGAAAGACTTTGTAATCTGATTACCAATCCCTTGAGCCATCCCATCCCTCCCCTTTTCTTTTTTACTGATAAGAGAAAAAGAGTCTTATTACCTAAGCAACTTTTGTAGCCTGTTAGCAATGCAAAAGCTTTCATTTAGTGCTTAAAAAGGAAAGTCTCATGGGCACGCTTATTAGCCCATCTCAAGCACAGGCTCTGTGTTATTTTTCCCTATTAATTTCAAAATAAATGTATTGGTATAAAAGTGTGGCACAATGCTTTTTCTGATAATGATTTATAGTAAAGTTCTTGCTGATTAAAATAGGTGCTGATGAGAGGTTTTCACATAGCTGTGGAGTCAACAGATCCCTCACTGGCAAACGAAGAGACAACATGCTCCTTTTGTCAGCAAATACTCCAAAGAATATCAACGCGTTACTGAGGTACGGTGCGTATCGCAGATGATAAGCATCTAAATCGCTTGTTTTTCATACATAAATCATACTTTTAAACAACCACGAAGACGCGTTTTCTCATTCAGGAGCAGGACGGTCTGGTAAGTGTTACAGTCTCATCGTCAAATATTATTTTAATGCACAAACAGGATCTCCCAAGTACACCAAGACCCATCTAAATCGCCTTTAAGGGACGATGAGGCTATTGTTTCTCCTTTTCCTTCTTGGTCCTCTTCTCAAGACCCTCAGGAAGAAATCTGGGAGACCTTTTCTGCCGGTTTCCTACCTCTTTTTTCCAGACATTGTGGCCTGCACATTAACGCCGCTTCCTTTGGCTGGAGGTAATAAACGATTAGCTACAGCGGAGCGGTGCGGCATTCGTGTTATTCTTCGCTGTACTACACTCAGCCAATGTCTCAAAAATTAATGCAAGTGTATCAGGATCTGAAATTAACTTTTTATAGCCATAAGCAACATCCCGCTAGGAGGGGGAAAATCCTATTATAGCAGTTCTGGCATCTCACTGCTTGTAGACTGTTAGTGCGCACAAAATAAGATTTCAAATTACAAAATGGTGAATGCAAAAAGAGTTGTTCCATATTGATTAAACATTTTTTTTTCCCTTTTTGCTCATAAACCGATAAAGCAAAACTAGGTGATGCTCGCCCTTGCTAAATGACAGATCTATTACTAAAGATCAGGCAGGAGAGCAGACTGTCCAAGACTACGACGCGATTATACAGAAATAATTAGAAAACCTACGTATTCATAATAAACACGCGATACTATCCTCTGGAGTTGTGCAGTAACTTCCAGGAGGATTTTTCAGAAATTTATATACTCACTGCACTGTTTAGAAATACATTGCTAAGAACTAGAACGGCTCGAAAGCACTTTGACATTTGCAAGCGATTATGCTGGGCTAAAATAAAATACTTTCAATTCAATCTGCACAAAATATAGCCTATTGTTATACTGGCTTTGCCTTTCAATGGCCACCAGTTCTGGCCCGGGCAGTTTTTAAAAAGTTTATTAAAATACTACTTTTCCTATGTGAGAAAAGCATTATGTTTCACCGGGTTGAAAATCAGAACTTTATACGTGGAAAAACCTTTAGCCGCTCTGAACAGCCACCGCCTCGACTAACAGGTCGTTTGCAAGGATCAGGCAAACCAGCTGTTAACTGCACGCATTTACGAACACTCCGTGTGAGAAAATTTGCACGCTTACTGAAAGTCAGCAACAGTTAACCAGAAAGAAGTATTTCGGCTGAACACCAGAGAGGCAGAACACAAAACCAGACCAACTCTGATACAGGGCCCGATCCCAAATGGCAGCTTAAGCAATGAACGCTGCTTCAAACCACAGGGCTTAATCTCTTGAACTTAAGTGCTGGAATTTCATAGCAAACAAAAACTCCCGATCTGGCCAGCACGCAGCACTCGTTACAGCACTCTGCTGACTGCAGAAGACAGGGACGAGCTGATAGCAACGCCTGGTGTCTTCACACTGAGCTTGGGCGTTATTGTTTTGATAACATGCCTGATATCGGTATTAATTTTCTGATGTTTGTGAAGTGATGCCTGCTTTTATTAATCCGATTAGCCCGACTATTCAACCTCTTTTGTAAATCCCATCCTAAATAACACTACTAAAAGAGCCCATGAATGGAAGAAACACTTGAGCTCGGCACAGCAGCTCAGGTGATGCGGTGCTCTGCAACTAACAACACATTTTTCCAAGGGTAATGTAAATGATACACATTTTACACATACCTAGGATGCACTCTTTAAACTTCCTATTCTTGTCCTCTGCTTATCTTTCCCTTGACCTTTGCTGAAATAAATCACCCCACCTCCCCAGTTCCTTCCCCGACGTGTTTCTAACGCTGTGCATCACACTTGCTGGCTGGAAGCACAGCTGGCAAGGGATCTAAACCCCATCGCAGGGCAAAATCAGCCTTCTGCCTTTGCCAAGAATGACATTTCGAGGTGTTTTCTTTTTTTTTTCTTTTTTGTTTAAAAAAAAGATTGTTACTGTACGGGACGCTTGATTCTGCGTTTGCGAGTAGCGATGACTCCACCCCTTATATTAACGCCGGGATAAAAACAAAACAACAACGAACTGAACAGCCTGGAATTTCTTAATAAGGGCTCGGCTGTTAATTAAAGTAAGATGACAGAATTCAGCCTCCTGTCCCAGAAGGAAGCCGCAACCGAGGACAAGCAGTGCCCTCTAGTGTCACCGCCGGCGGGCGAGGGACCCCGTCCCCCCGCCGGCGGCCGTGGGAACGGCGGGGACACCCCCACGCGTGACCGCGGGGGGACACCACGGACCCCCGCCACAAGGCGAACGGCCTTGGGGACTGCGCAGGCATCCCCCCTGGCGCACGCCAGGGCGCGTTCGTTGAGTAGACCCACGCCTAGGATGGGTATGTACAGAATTCCACGTCTAGAACGCACCCAACTCCGGCAGGGTGTCCGGAATGTCGCATCCCGGCGGATGGGGAATGTCGCATCCCGGTGCGTGGAAGCGGGCGTCGGAGAGCCCCGGTGGAATTGGTGGCCGCGGAGATGTCGAATAGGAGCCGCCGAACGCACAATGCCGGCAGCGTGGGCTGAATGGCTCAACTGGAGCAGCCAGAACACAGCCAGAAGGTTTTTGCATCCATCAGAAATTATAATTAAACCTGTAATGAGTGTTTTGACATCTTCCCCCCCCCCCCCTTTTTTTTTTTTGTTAATTGGAGGTTAATGCTATTTAGACTTTATTACCGTCCGGTATCAACAATTTTGTAATATAACTTCCATGCCTTTTAGTAAATTACCTCAAACTTTACTCTTCGGATATAAAAATAGTCCCTCAGCAGTCCACCAAATTTCTCTCCGATGGGAAAAATTCTACACAACTATGTGTTTTATTTAAGCTGAAACTACAACAGAGTCACGCTAGGTTTGTTTAATTTTTCATTTTACTGCATAAACATTTGACAAAGAGAGAAAGCTATCTGTTCATCTTGTGAATGATGGTATACGTCATACGTTCATTAGCATTCACGTCTTCCGTGAAGTACAGGCAATAAAATAAGGAAACAAAGACAAAAGGTATAAAAGAACGATACAAGATGGCACCAGTTACAGGTGCATGGAAAAAGCCTCGAACATTATAAAAAGACATATATGAGATGTCAAATAAGCCATTCTTACAATAGCGTTAAAAAAAAAAAAAATTAAAAAAAATTGAAGCCTGACAGCGCTGCCCAATTTCATTTGCATAAAAAGTGCAAGTGACTATTTATAAATATATTCAGATCACAAGATGTTTGTATTCTGTGTTTCCATGTAAAGCATTAATAGACATTTATTCCCATCCTTGCATTTTAAAAAGCAATGTACATAATTAGGCTTTTACATAAAGACTACAATGTGCATTATAAATTGATTCCTGTTTAAAGTGAAGGCGGCAAACATGCATTAGTTTAGGAGACGAATGGCTGGAAACGCGCTGTTCAGAATGACAGTAGATCCGTATTTAGACACCTTACAATAACTACTGGGGTACAATTGCTGATGAAACTTTAATTGCGTAAGATTCATTAAAATCTCTAAACGGCATATACATGTTTAGCCTCCATTTGAGAACGCAGCCATAAAAAATGGACTCGGAAGTTTTTGTCGTGAGATTTTTGCTGTCATTTAGCATTCTGGGAAAGTTAGCAGCTGCAATAACGCAACTGCATTTTTACAGCAGATGCTGCGTCGATGGCTACTACCAATATGTATTTTTTTTCAGGAGAGTTAGGGTGCTCCTGCCTGGGGAGCCCACCCCAAACCCCGGTGTGGTTCAGCTCAGCGCGGATCGGTTCGGGAGGCGGGCGGCGAAACCGCCATTAGGTATTACAGACGTTAAGAAAGTTTTTTTTTTATTATTTCCCCCCCTGCTTTTCATGCACAGAGATGCTCGCGGCCGGTTTAGGGGAGAGAAGAAAAGACGAGGTCGCTCGCCGCCGCACCCCTTGATCCCCTGCGCCCGAGGATGTCAACCTGCTGCGGGAAACGTGACACGGGGGTTGCCCTTCAGGCTGGCCGACAAAAGTTAATTTTGCAGGGAAAAGCGGTTGTTATTTACCCCGCCCGGGCATCTGCGTGGGGTGAATGACACCAGCGAAAGAAAAGAGGAGCCCGAAGGCTGACGTCCCCTCAGCATCACTCATTATCTCTGCGTTTTTGACTAAAATGGAGGCGTTTTGGGGGATCGGGGGAATTCTGCCGTTGGGATCGTGCGGCTTAGGAGAGAAGGGAGGGAAGGGATGGACGGCGCCGTGCAAGGGCGAGAGGCTGGGAAGTTTCGCTTGGGATAGAGCTGGGTGGAAGAGGGATGATTGAAGGGGAGGGTGCCGATGCGCGGGAGGTCAGGGGGAAACAGGGAAGGGCTGAAACACACCTCCCGCATTACCAGCATCAATGGGCCTTTGATGCTATAGAAATCGCCCCGCTAAAACTTATTAAGAATTTTATAGCCATGATATGCACTACGCGCAATCGCGCCTGAGGATGCACCCGGGCAGGGAGAGGCACGGAACAGCGAACCGCGGCGTACGCCCGCTCCCGCTGGGCTCACCGAACACAGGCAGGCTTTTTCCTACGGGATGCGCCTCCTGAACTACCTGATTTAGAAATATTTGTTTAAACCGCCAAAAGTCACTTCAGTACGTATGGAAGCGGAGCAGAAGGCAGAAAGTTTTTTTTTTTTTTTTTTCCTTTCAAAATAAGGTATCTCGAGGGATGCGCATTATATAACTAATTTTAATTTTGTGCCGTTACGAACTATAGACTTGCTATCCCTTTCCACAGATTCATGCAAATCTACCAAATATAGCGACATTGAAATTTCAAATTTCTTTTTTCTGTAGCACTTGCTTCACAATTAGAGTAAAAAACTTCACTTAGATTGTACTTAGCAGAACGCTGCAAAATATAAAAATGTATCGGGTACATACAAAAGAAGTGCAATCCCAAGCAATGCAAATAATAACGTACATCATTATTTCGTATGTCATGCAATAAAAATCAGTTTCGCCCAGCCAAATAAGGATTTAGCCTCTACTTAAATAGCACAACTGCTTTTTTTTTTTTTTTTTTTTTTGTCTGGAGAAAGAGAGGTGGTGGGGAGCAACACGAGAGTCTGCAGAGCGGGACGATTCTAATTGTTTTGTCTTTATTACGCATTATTCTTATGAAAGCCACCACCCATTACCCTTTCAGCAATAAAACAGGGCTCAAACGGTGACCCCATTAAATCTGGTGCTAAGCAGCCTGTATCGCACCCAGGGCAGCCTCTCCTCAAAATACAAATGTGCCAGAAAATCAGCATTTCTGGAGTGAGACGGGGACGCTCTATCAATTCCCTCCTCGGACTGCTGCACCAGATCACAAGCGTCGAGGAGTTCTCGATCGAGCCTTTGTCATTTAAAGAAAAAAAAAAAAAAAAAAGGCGCCAAAAATAATGTCTTTTAAAAAATGCACCAGAGTATCCCGCGTGTGATGGACGTTTGCCGGTTAGATCGCCAAAAGGTTCTGCGCGAAGGGCAGACGCCACGTATGTGCAATGCATGGAGAGTAAAGAATGTTTAGGCGGGAGTGGGAACGAAGTAGCGGAAAACATTTTTAATTGCCGCGTGGTATCTGCCACATTAGCAGTACCTGGACTTTGAAAAGATCTCCCCAGCAAAACAGCACAGAACCACCTCTCATCTTCAGTAACGTGCTTGTAGAATGAAAATGTCTCGGTGACAGGGGAGGGAGATGACACTTCAGACATCCTCTGTAATTTTTCCAGTCTCTAAATACCATGGTGTTACAAACTAAAAATAAAAAAAGACCCACAGACTTTGGAATTTCATTCTGTATATGCTTATTTCGAAAACATTTGCCCTGCGTCTGAAAAATACCACTTTTTGCCACAGAAGTTATACCTTTCACAGGAAAAGTTAAAAATAACGTGCTTTTACATTGTGCTGCTGTTTCCCTCAGACCTTATCAGTAAAAGGACTCGCTCGTACCCCTGATGGCGAAGATGCCCAGCAATCAAGCAATTATCAAAACCCACTCAAAACACTTATTCCGACACAAGCAGGGCATCCCTCGGGGCTGCAAATACCTGCTGAGAAAAACCCGACTGCCCCGCGTCCACGGAGGGTGTCGGGAACTCTGGGAGCACCTTTACACATCTTCATCACCTTTTCCTACGGCACCCGCTTTGTTTCACCGCACAACGCTGTGCGTGCCACCGATGCGGTTTTTTCCCTGAGAGTATTTCTACCTGAAGTTAAGAGATTAGCTTTCTTTTCTTAATTTTAATTGCTTGTAAGCAATCGTGTCCCACCCTTTCTCTTTCGAAGCTGAAGCTGTTTTGCAAAAGATGTCTTTTGCCACCAGAAATTTTTCGGGTCTTGCTGCCCTGCCTAGTTCATGCATATAAGCAAGTCCAGCGTTTTTCTTCAACTGAATAACCCAGATAATGGGGCTGCTACAAGACACTCGGGCTCTTCTTTTATTTCAGAATTAAAAGCAAGTTCCACTCCTCACGTAAGAGATTAGCTCATCTTTAGCCCGTGCCTGTCTTCTATGTTCATTGACTCAAATATCCGCAAAAGACAGCTCAAAAGAAGTGGAAAGCGTTGCCGATGCACAATCTGTGCACAATGCAGACACACAATATATATAACTCCGGCATAGGATATCGCTGCGTATTACAAAATAGTTATCGGTATAAATATGCACCGATTTCATTTATATACTGCAACAAAACAGAACAGATTTCCAGTTACTATCCAACTTTTTTCTTTTTTTTTTTTTCCCCTGCAGATTTTTGAAATCTGTATTTGCATGTTCATCCTCTATGCGACGGAAAGCTCGGAATTCATCATCGACGCAAAAATCAGAAAAGATCCTCTGTACCAATAGGTCAACACATTCTTTTGCGATTTTAATAATGGCCTGTCCTATTACATTTGTTATTCATATAGAATAAGGATAGACAATTTTTAGGTATTATATAGCTTTCTTCTGGAATATTAGCTTTGTGGCTTTGAGAGGCCATTTTCTAAAGATCCTAATAGTCAAATGACATCTTGGGAAATGTTACATTCTCACTGCATTTGCATGATAATGAAGATGAAATTTCATATACGCTACCTGAATTATACTTATCTAAGTTTTGTTTTACCGAATGACCAAAGGAATATGTTCCCTAAGCCAAAGTATCGCAATACAATGCAATACATTATTGCCTCTGTGAAAGACGTGAAACTGTAATCCGAGCGATAAAAAAAAAACCACCCTGCGTAATTTATGTAACAGCGTTAATATCATCTCAGCTGCGGATCTCTGAATACTTATTTCCTTTGAAGAAAATTCTACAGCACCCACAAAAATACCCGTAGTAATTTTTTTTTTTTTTAAATGATGAAGGAACGGCTCTGTGATGCTCAGTGCTCTGTAGGACAGGAACGCTACCGGAACATTTTATTTTTCACCAACATGCAGTGTTATCGCCCGCTTGGTGAAGTTCCCCTGTCAGCTTACTCACTAGATACGAGCTGCCCTCGGGGTACAATCGCATTTCACCCGTACTTACAGGAAAGTCCACGTCGCGAATCATTTTCTGACCACAGAAACAGGTTTGGTGGACAATAGTAACGGTCATCTCTCCCATAATTAGGCACGCAGGCAAATATGTGGTGCTCAGAAATTCCACTGGTGGGCTTCAGAGCTCCTGAACATGGGTTGTTATTGCTGGAGACATTAAAGGGCTCCATCCCCTACCAAGGGTGACCCAAGAACCCATCAGCCAAACCTGGGTGGCCCTGACCTACCGCACCGGTAATGACACGGACGTTGTAGGGAAGTATTTGTCCTCTCTGGTCAACACAGCTGACCCACCACCGTTCTGCTCAGCCATCTACCCACATGACTCATTTCAAAGTCATCTGGCTCCAGAAAGCCAAAATCCAACCGCGTTTTTATGGCGAAGATGCCGTTTTTAAAATATTTTTGTAAGACTGAAGAAAATATAATACAAACCACGCAAGTTACAAACTGACAATATTAATCTAAGCAAAGACACACCAGCACACACAGTCTTAGATAACGTCTCCACTTATAATTGCAAAGTCTTTGAAGAGACAGTAGTTTCGATTTTTGCTGGAAGCTATAGGCATTGTTTTAAAAAAAAAGACCCCACAACACAGCACAGAATAAATGGTGTACATAATGGTGATTTTATTTAACGTAGCTTTTCAGTACACTCTGGTCTACGCTGTGCTGTAACTGCGGAAACACATCCAAATTAAAAAAAAAAAAAAAGAAAAAGAAAAAAAAAACTTATCCTGGGGAAAAAAAAAAAAAGAAAAAAAAAGGAAAAGGCCTATACTCAAAGGAACATCTGAATAAAATTGAGACATCTGCAGTAAAGTTTTCCCTTCTCCCTAGAATGTTTGAGATGAACTCGGCGTAACACTGCCTTCCAAGAAAAGACAGGGTGATCAATGCGGGAGCACATCAGGCTCCCTTGGACAGGCCAATCAATGCAAGAAAGAACCTTGCCCAGGGCCTTATGCAAATAGAAGCACGTCCTGCAACCCGGGGAGGGAACATGCGCAATAGATCAATGGCATCTGAAAAACCTTACAGCTATATCAGCCTCAGACAGTAAATATATAATGATGAATCCCTCACGTTCAGCCGTGAACTCTTTAAACTAGGTTATTTTCAACAGCTGGTTTAAAAAAGAAAAAAAAAATAAAATAAAAAAAATCTGCCGGAGCTGTAGACAGCAGCGGTGGCGAAGTGAAATAAGATTACTGAGGGTTAAATTAACAATGCCCGTTTTTAAGGCTGAGAAAATACAATCTCTGTACTTTAACACCTTGTAAAATGCTGGAAGTTATGTGCCCGTCAGGGTAGGGACCAAGAGGCGAGGGGGGTAGCTGGGGTTTTGTGTCATTATTTTGATATTTTGATTGTTGTTTTTTTTTAAACGTACTCAGTAAAGTACCCAGTGATGTCAGAAAAAATAAAAGGTTTATCATTTACAAGAACTACAACACCAGAGATCTAACATCACAATTGCCACTCTGTTGACTGAAATTTATTCTGTCAAAGAATATCGTAATAATATTTTTTGTACCCTCAACTGTTTTAGACTATGTTTTAAAGGAATTCAAGAATATACTAAGGCTCGTAAGCAAACAGCTGACATACAAATACGTCAAAAGCACTCCAAACGGGAATAAAACTTGGTAAGGTGCACAAAACCATATTCATGACCACGGGACCATACATGTTCACCAACTACTTGGTAACTACATCAAAATCGCTAAAATAACAAGTTTTCCCAGGGAGACTTGTGGGGAATGATTTCCTAAACATTATTCATCACCTGTTCTTGGGAAAGGGACGGGGAGAGAAAGGAGGAGGATGAAGGCGGAAGCAAAAAAAAAAGCCTACAGAAACTTTTCCTCTGAAGAAACTCCACTTTTCAAGATCAGTAGCGGCTCCTAACTTCACAGCACAAAGGTATAATACTCCTGTCAGACGGCTAGAGCCACCCCAGGACAAAATACAATCCAGATATCGACAAGCAAATAAAACACCTTGGCTTAATCAACCTTGTAAAAACCTCATGCACTTCGTACCGCGATACTGCAGGATGCTGAGATTCACTATTACATTTAATTTGCCTTGGAAAATGGAAAAGACAGAAAAGTAACTAATTCAGCTGTTTGTTTCTCATGTATGTATGAGGAAATTTTACTCCCGCGTTTTGACACTTTGCATTAAAATCTCAGTTCAGTTCTGCAGTGTTAAAAGCACAATTTTCTCAATGAATGTATGTGCAAAATCTACTTACATATTTTTACTTCATATCACATTCAAGCAAAGCCCTTAAATAGGATTATTTTAACATTTAAACACTGGTAGTCATGCTATTATTAATATTAAAATACTTGGCTAATATACTGAAAGCACTATGCAACACATCTCCACTAGATTAAAGAAAGGAAAGTTCTAGGATAAAATGCAAATTCCAGCTGCTTCTTACAGTACCACAGTTTTAGAGCTCCCTTCACCAGAGTATGTTTGGATTCCTTTTACTCCACCTGGATTTGCAATGCCTAATATATTATTAACTTGCAGTTCCCCTGGTTGATCCACTAAACCGGGTCTTAAAGTCTTATAAAATCTCTACTGTTCCACACAAAAGCCACACATACACTTTTCAGCATAATTAACATTTAAATTAACAGTAACACAATACACTTGTGTAGTCTTATCGGCATAAGATCACGTCACAGAAATGGGAGAAAGTATGAAATAACAGTGAGACAACTTCCTTTTTAAACGGTTTTTCCATTAAAAAAACAACAAACCCAGAATTTAAAACAGCCTAATACTTCAGATAAAATTATCTAAATGCACCACAAAACCTGTCGGGGAATAATACATGTGATTTTCCCACTTTCTTCATGATATAAGCAAACCCCAAACTCCTATTTTTCTTCTTTATTAGTGTTCATATATACATTCAAAGAGAACTGCAGTCTCTTTGGACTGTGATGACGTCACACATTGTAAAACCTTTAGTATTAAGCTGCTCTCCAAACCAACCTAGAGGGATAAGTAACCACCTGCAAAGTTAAATAAAATGCTGGTTTTTCGTATTGCAGCTGTAGAAAAAAAACAAACCCCAACCAACAGGACTCAGGCATGGCCTTTTATAGACGCAATGACCACATCTGCGTGAAGCGGTGTTCTAAAAATTTCATTTTCCTCTCCTGATGCACCTCTGCGAGGAAAGAGGCACCGGCAGAGGGTGAGGAACACTGAAGGGCGCACACCACAGCCAAAAGACGTGCCTGCTGGTGAGACCCAGAAACAGGTGGGTTAAATAAAATAAAAGGAAGATGTGCATCTTATCAAGCACTGGGACAGGCTTGTGGCTTCCCTGGAACCGGGAAGTGGCTGAATCACCTTCCCTGGAGGTATTTAAAAGCCGTGCAGACGTGGTGCTGAGGGACACGGCTCAGTGGTGGGCTTGGCAGTGCTAGGTCTGCGGTTGGACTCGATGATCTTAAAGGTCCCTTCCAACCTAGACGATTCTATGATTCTATGAATAGAAGATTTTACAAGATTAAGAAGGCAAAGTGCAAAGATCAACCCGAGCGTGGTGAAGTGTTAGTAAGTCTGCCCAGGAAAACAGGGGACAGGACTTATTATTGAGGCACAAGGACTCTCTGGGCAGGACGGCACGTGCACCAGCACCTCAGGAATTCACCTCGGGGAGCCAAAAAAGAGATGGACAGACACAGTTTACATCAGAGAGAAGGCAAAGACGTTCAATGTCAGGTACTTTTCTCAGAGGTTTGGGACACAATACCTGTCTCCTGTTAATGTTGATGGATTTCCGCAATGTCTGGAAGAGCTCTGATGGGTATGAGATAGTTCAGAAAGGAAACACCTCTATCGAGGTGCACATCTAGAGATGATGTGAATTTGTAACGTCTGTGAAGTTTGGGCAGCCAGTGAGGAAATTAACTGCTAGGCAAGAAACTAAGGGAAACCAATGGTCCTGGGTCCTGGAGTTAACTGTCGGGATCCATGGTGTACTTCGCACAATTTAAGGAGATGGCTTCACACAGACGTTGCCCATCAGCTTTGATAGGCTCAAGGGCTGAAGTTTATCTGCGCAACTGAAAGGATGAGTGACGTGTTCTTTGAACACAGTCCTGTGCTTTGGCTTTCTTTTTTTTTCTTTCAAAGCTAGAATTTGAAATGAAAAATAAACTGACTGATAAGTACACTGTCTCGCAGAATTTAGAACAGTTGAAACAATGCAGGAAAGGATACTGATACAAAGGAATTTATTGAGGCAGAAGGAAGTTTCTAGTCAGATATAGGGATAGATGCCAAATATGGTTTTATTTAACATCTTCATTAATGGTCTGGAATTAATTAAATTTGCAGGTGACATTAAAGCGGGAGAAACTGCCAAGAGAAGTAAGGCATGAAAGAAATACAAAACGAGCTTCCAAGATTCATGGACCTGTATCACAAAAAGGATCGTTATGACAATCTAGTTTGTCACCCCGCACAACAAAGGCCAGAACACGGCTAGATGTAATTTGGAAGAACGCGAGATAATACTGTTGGAGGTGGTGCTGGGGAATCATCTACCATATTCAGTGTGACTGGGGAGAGGGAAGTTGAGAACACTAAAATACTCTGAGGCATGCAGGAACATTAGCGGGTACCAAATTCAAGGCAAATTTGGAAAAAAAAAAATCTAGTACCATTTGGCTTCACTGACCGAAATGCTGCACAGCTCAGCAAAGGCACTGAAGTTCACCTTGAGCTAACTATAGTAACTGCACTTAAAATACGGAGTTCGATTCTCTACCAGAGAAATGTTGACAAATAGTACTTAAATCAGACAGGAATACAAAGAAAAAGGGGAGGAAAGAAAAAAAGAAGACCTAGTTATAAATAGTTGGGCAACAAGAGAACAAGGGGATGGAAGTACGAGAACAATTGCTAGAGATCAGAAAGCTCCTCATACTGAAATCTAAAAATAAATGTTCACTGTGTAGTGCATGGAATTTAAAACAATGCCAAGAAATTATAAAAATATACAACTAGTGAGATGATGAAACTCTAGAAAGTCTCTGCAAAGAAATGCAGAAAGCAGTGTGCCTTCCACCACCAAATAGGACACAAACACCTCCTCAGGATACAAACACATATTTCCAAGTAAATGGATTTCCAAGTAACGCTAACTTTTACCCATCTCTAGTTTCTTTGTTCATTTTATAATTAGCATTCCAACTTTGGTGTCAAACTAAAAAAATTAATATGAATGGGCCAATAAGATGTAAAGTAATCATGGGTGATGCCGGCAATTAGTGCTTGTTGCATTGTTCCAGTACCTTCTCCTTTTGGAAGAAGTGGGGAAGGGGCATAAGTACGTCCATGGATTGAGCCATGTGAAGCATGAGATATTACATTAGCAAATGATTAAGAGAAAGCAAAAAGTAACGAGGCTGAGCAAGTTCTCTAGAGCAAGGTAATGAGGAGGGATGAATACTCAAAACATGAGCCTGTTCTGGTGGTGGCCAACACTTGGGCCTTCCTTGCAGCCACCCTCTTCTCTCGTCCTGTAGCAAGGCTGAGGGGGCTGGGGGTGAACGGAGGGAGGGAATGCCGACACGGCATTTAAACTAAAACACCAAAAAATTAAAAAGGACACGCAGCTATGGTGCTCTGGGCTGCTTGGTGATCTTTCTTCATTCCTCTGTCTCTTCCCGTTAAGATGATCCTTCCAGACTGCAAGCTCTTCAGGACAAGGCACTGCTATATGATTGCTACCGCAATGGAAATAGATAACAACAACAAACAGTAGCAAGTGAAATAATGATGCCAGTGTACACTTGTCAGCTTATTTATGTAGGCTGAGAATGGCCTAAAATGTTTATCTGCTCTGTGTTAAAATGGGCAATATATGCATATAGATATAGATATGTGTGTGTGCACATACACATACACACACACTCTTTTTACACCTATATATCAGTAAAAGCCAAATGTCATCACGAAGTTCCCCCCAATACCGCAGGCAGTGACACATATTAAGATAATCCAGTATTTTTTGCTCAATCCACCATTTAATTTCCTTACGGCTGCAACCCCTCACCGTGGGATCTGCGATCCCTGTGGCTTTCTACTGCAAGCTGAAGCTTGTGCGTTTGCAAAAGGATTAGCAAAAACGAGCCCACCGCTTCCAAAAACAAGTAAGGAGGGAAAAAAGTTGTTTGCAAACACTGGTGTTTGACCTTGGTTTTGGTTCAAACTCAGCGCTTCCAGCGCTCCAGCCGTGGAGTGAGCCGGGAGTCAGAGAGGTGCCGACTCCAGAAAAATTAATCCAAACTGGGTCCAATTGTTGGCGGCTGAAAACAGGCACCTGCGCAGGCTGGCTTTCGCAGGAACGTGGACTCCTGGGACATACCAAGGACTGACGGTCCCAGCCAACTACTCGCACGGCTCTTGGCGTGCGCGGGTCACGCTGGGTAGCAGCTTTGCCCCAGTCCTCCTGCTCCCAAACAGGCCTTCCTCATCCAATGGCGAGAAACCTAATTCCGCCCTAAATTTATTCATGGCCAGTTTTAATCCATTTGTTCCTGTGCCAGCATTGTTCTTTGGCTTACACGGCTCTCCCTCCCTGCTGTTTACTCTCCCGATCTATTTGCAGAGCGCTACCAATCCCTCTAAGCTGTCCTTCGGCAGGCTGAGCGAGCCATGCTTCTTAAACTCTGCTTCTGTAGCAAATACAGAATAGACGCCCAACCTCCTTTTTCTTCAACAGCTACCAAAGTTAATGTAAGAGCATTAGCAGATTACACAGCTCTCATTAAGACTGATAAGCCTGGAGGCTGCGTGTACCGTTTCTACGGCTGTATCGATTCTGGTGCTCACGGCAGGTAGGACATCTCCATGTGGCACCACAGCACGGCACGTCCGCGTATCCCTCATCGTTTCTAGTGAAATAGGCTCTCCATCGCTCTGACACCTCTTCCCCATATCTCTTCCGGACTGAGTTAATCTTCCAGAATGTCTCAAATTATCTCAGATTAATCTCACCAGCATGCTGGCCAGCATTAGTATTTCCCTTTCTGGGATAGAAAGAGCGAACAAATCACAGGATCACCGTGGGCTCTTTTGTTGCGTTATCGGGTCAGTCACTTACAGCCATCAGCAGTGAAGCCGCACATCCAAAGGCTTCTCCCTCCCTGCTGTTCCCCGTTGATGAGATCACTCTTCATACACAAACGCAGGCAACTAGCCAGTCAATGCTCAACCATCCTGAAGTTTCTATTATTTCCCATAATTCTTTAACGGTACTAATTCCTTTAATTTCTGTTACTGCAGAAATTCTACTCTGAGTACCAACGGTGCCTTCACCACTTCGTGCCAGGATCCAATGTCATTAGCGCATGCTCGCTGTGTGTGCCCATGTCAGTAACAGAAACACTAAAAGAAATTTGCCCCAAGGCTAGTGACCCTAGTCCTGTCCAATCCTTTTTACACGACCCACTGCTGTTTCTCCATTAGCTCCTCTTGTCCACCCTCATTTCTCGTTTGACCTTTTTCAGATGAACGAGCATTCTTCCAAGAAGCACAACAAAGTACAGCTGCAGTAAATAACCAAATGGAGCTAAGATCCTGTTTTTACTTTTGGACTGATTTTTCTGAGTGTCCCTACCCACGTCAGACCTGACTCAAAGAGCTGCTAATGTAAGTGTGCAACCCAGGAAAAGGTGAGACCCAAAACAGGTAGAGTCGTGTGAGATGACTTGTCCTAAGACTGGACATATAGAACCACGGAGTTGCCTAGGTTGGAAGGGACCTTCAAGATCATCAAGTCCAACCATCAACCCAACACCGCCCAAACCACCACTAACCCACGTCCCTCAGCACCACATCTGCCCGGCTTTTAAATGCCTCCAGGGATGGTGACTCCACCACTGCCCTGGGCAGCCTGTTCCAGTGCTTGACAACCCTTTCGGTTATAACCCAAGTCCCCACAATCCTACAAGACAGCATCTCATACTGCTTTCCCAACTGACATTCAACATTTAAAGAATGTCCTCTATTTTTCAGTTCAATGCTCACAAAGCCTCGAAGCACGGTGATATTTGGTTTGTTCACAACAAGGATCTTGGTCGCTGAGGTGTTTTGGACCTCAGCCCTCTACTTCCAGCTCTCGCCCATGCTTCCTACAACCATCACAGATCTTGTGTTATTTCTGCCACGCACCGGTAGATCTATTTCGATTTAATACGTCAGCTAGGGGAATTAAGAGTTGCATATCCACAGGACCTGCTCTACGCTCATCAATTCTTGAGCCAAACTCAATATAAAAAATAAGTCGATAGGCATATTTACCTAAGCATATATAAATAAAAAGCCAAATATAACAAACTATTGAATCTGAAAGTTCAGGAAATTAAAGTAATGAAAAGCTAATGACAGGTTCACAGCCCAGTCATTAAGGCTCTCGGATTGCATTTTGCCTGTGCCAGAATACTGATGCAGCCTCAGAGGCTCCCAGGTAGCCCAGCAGGTGTCCGTTTATCATCGTTATTATTATGGCACCTATCAGCTCTCGCCGGGGTCAGGTCCTCGCCGTACTCACCACAATGCAACAAAATGAAGTGGCAGCGCATTGCAGAGCGTATCTCAAAATGATGGACCTAAAATTATTTCAAATGGACAAAATTGGCTGATTTTGATGGAATTAGGACGCTACAGTGGATACGGTAATTTGAAAAGTGCGTCTTAAGGGCTCTCGTTTTAACAAAGCTGCCTAAAAATACACACCACACACACACACTTTTATCTACACCTTTGTGTAAATTGTCAATATATACATCCAACATTTTAGCCAACAAAGACCATAATGAATAGTTTCTCATCTGCTCAAAGACAATGAACCTACTTTCCTTCTCCTAATTTAATTATGTTACATTCCCCCGTGCGCTTTGTATTTTTACAGCAGTATGAATGCTGTAAGGTGGAGATACACTACCAATTCTCACAATTTTGTCACGATTCCCATGATATTTGGTGTTGTTGTTTTTTTTTTTTCCCCTTAAAGATATTATTTAACTAAAATTAAAACAAGGCGGCTACACTTCTGGCTCATAAGGTGCTGAGGAAACCCTTGAAAATGCAAAGCCTAAGGTCTTTAGGAGGCAAACAGGGGAAATCTTCCACAAAATCTTTTTTTTTTTTTTTCTTTTAAAATCTCAGGATACCAAACACCGAAGTGACAATTTTGAAAGCTTAGATTTAACAATTCTTCTCCTGATTCCGAAATGAGTGGTTGCCATGTGGTTTTTACAGTGATGGACACGGCTAGTTTTGCCTGTCAGCCAGCAGCCCAGGACCACGCTTTCTGTCCCCTCTCCAGGCAGCCAGGCCCCGACACCGTAATTAGCCCCGCAGGGGACGGCCACGGCACGCAGGTATGCACGGGCACAATAGCACAATACACCTTTTCTCCGGTGCCGGTCTTTCATGCAGGCGATGACAAGGGAAAACATTCTTTTTAAAGCAAAATAATTGTAAACCCACAAAATTTGGCAGAAAAACTCAAAGGAGGCGTTGTACCAGAAACTTATTTTCTGTAAACTAAATATAAAATTGACTCCATCAACTTGAAATTCTCACTTTCTGTTAAATTTCATAAAATTATTATAAGCTAGGAGTTGGGAAAGTTCCACAATTTACCGTCAACTACAGCAAGCTGCTTCTGAAAATAAATCTCCGACTACACTGTGTAAGGGATAACAGAAGTAAGAAGCTGAGATGTGTTCATGAATCATGGCTAGAGGTTTTGAGAATCAGCAATTAGCAGAACACAGTGACCCCACAACTATTTTTAGCGCTGTGCATTCAAAAAGTAATTTACGTGTAGATATTATTAGATGCACATTTAATTTCGAACCACAATTACACAAAGTTTTAATTACTAAATATTAAGATACATTTTAGCATATGGTTTATGATTAGCATTTGTAATTCAAGCCATAAACAATACAACTAATTACATTTATTGGTGGAACTTTACTTCCCACACATGTTCAATCACTTTCAATTATTCCCTGAGTAATCTATGACCCAGCAAGGTACAGAAATTGTGGGCCTACGTTGCAGTAACTGGGTAACAGTTTCTGTGCATTCAAGCGTGGTATTACAGAGGCTCACCCCGTTTTTCTTAACATCTTGCAATCACAGACATGCAAAAATGTAGATTAAAAAGCTGCAAAGAGCAATAAAAATGTCAGGTGCCGTGGCACGCATCTGAAAATTGCTGCCAGGTTTTACTGGTTTGTTTAACGAAGGGCTTCCAAACCACAGCCTGATGCTTATGGTGAGACGAAAGCTGCAAGGAAGACCAGGTTTAGCCACTGAAGGTTTGTAAAGAAAAACGCTCCTCCGTTTAGACCTGTTCCACAAAGAATCATAGAATCACAGAATGTGTTGGGTTGGAAGGGACCTCTAACGGCCACTGCTTTCAGGTTTTGTTGGTCTTCCCTGCTGAACACCGGAGCACCAGGTTTCCGTTGAGAGCCCTGCACTGTGACGAAGCGATGAGCTGGAGATCTCTGCAATGGAGACGGTGGCGAACGACCTGGAGGGATCTCGCAGCACTGAACATGCAAAGTGAATTTCAAAGATACTTATTGAAAACGCAAATGATTTTGGACTTTTTCTGCTTGTTTTCTACTTCCCCGCGGGCACAATAAAAGGCAGAGGGCCCAGGCAGAACCCTTGTCTCCAAATTAATGCCAGGTGCCCCTCACTGCTCTCCTGCAAGAGGCACGGATGCCGAAGGAGCAGCTGCGCAACAGGTCTCCGTAACGACTGTAACCTACGATTTTCTCTATCGGTTGACCCAAAATTCATGCACAGCAAGTGTAGAGGTGGTACGGTTGCTATATGGTGCAGCTGCTCTATCACCCCCATCATCTCCCCCACACAAAGCAGGGAAGAAAGTGAAGCGATCAAATATGTATTTGTCATAAGACAGTAATTGCCCATCAGCTGCTCCATTTCTGTTTTTTGAGCTCTTTGCAATTACTAAGTGCCATATGGATATAAAGTTGAAGAGAAAGGCGATCATCACAAAATAAAATCTTACAAATTAATACTGTGGAAAAAATAGTTCGGGGTTTATTTCAATGATATCTGCTTCAGGGTGTGCATTATTTAATTAAACTGCTCTCAGCGGAGCTCAAGATATCAAACCACCTCTACCAAAACCAGGTGTTAATATCCTTTGATTTTTTTTAAAAACAATTGGGCTACATTAAATATACTTCTCAGGTCTAGTTTTGCATGACAGATATGTGATGTGCCAATGGTTATACATTATATTCTTCCTCTCAGGCATGCATCTCCTGCAGAGACAGCAGACTACAGAAGCTGACCCTTACTGAGACCATCTTGTCTCTCTGACAAAGCTCCTTTTTAACTTCTTACTTACTGGTTGCTTCCTGCGATGGATAAAAACTTTAGCTCAGCTTGTGATAATTTCACAGGCCCCGAGCACCCTGACCCTGGAAGCCCTGAGGTCAGAAGTCAAGTCTTGTTCTGAAACATCTGCGTGCTTCATATTAAAGTAGAACAAAAGTGAAGAAATATCCACCAGTGTGACAAGAGAAACAGGCAAAATGGGAATGACACGTTGGTCATCTGTTACCCATGTCACCTCAAGCCATCGACTGAAACATGATGGAAAAACTCGCCAAAGCTCCTTCCAATAAGCACTTTGTTTGGGAAACACTGAGGAAGGTCTCCAGTCCATTTTTATTCCCGCCCTGTGCTAAGCATATGTGCCCGTAGGTGTCCGGCAACCCAAACAACATGGTTTTACAAAACCTACAGAAATTCTGCCCAGGCTTCATGTCGGACAGATGCGTCACATCCGAATAACCTGGGCTGAAACAGGGGGCGGCTGAAAATCACAGCGCAGGAAAGCCAAGGCAGAAGAGATGCTCCCTGCCCTTCCCTCCATCTGAGGAGAAATGGGCACACGCAACCCAACCTGCTTCTTGCCCAAAGTTATGGTTATAGAAGGAATCGCTCATCTTCACTAATTTGGTCTCTTAAAAATTTAGTTTTGAGACTATTTACTGACACCTGGTAATAAAATATTGACCTGTGGAAAATGATCAGCTGAACTGTTCTCAAGTCTCAAATCTGTACACGTCATACATATTTTACAAATACTCTTCTGGAAGCACATGGAAAATCAAAATGGCCTTAATTTCTACAAATGAAAAGGGTTAACAAAAATCTTAAGTTCTTAAAATAATACAAGTGGTCCTGCTCTGGGTCCTTCTCGCTACTTAGACCAGCACAAGATTAAAACCAAAACACTCTTGCATGCCTTTTCCTAACTAAGGCATTCATCTTGCGTTCAGGCAGGAACTATTTTTATTAAGTTTCAGTTAGACTAAACTAATGTGTTACAGACAAAAGATGTACGTATAAGTCTGTTCATTCCTGTGCCTATAAAACCAATGGCAATGATGTTCTGCAATTTATGTTTCCACGATAAACAGGACTTTTTTTATTTTCTTTTTTTTAGGTTTCTTCAATAAAACACGTCCTGATGACACCAGCATTTCACGATTAAACGAGGAGATTACAGCTACCCTCAAAGAGTGGTATGCAAGTTCAACAGGCAACTTTGTACACCAGATGGGGTCAAACAATTTGCCTTTAGAGAGACGGGTGAAGGACCCACAAACTGGATGCTCAGCAGCCCCAGCAGCAGGGGAAGGGCAGCTTTACACTGAGCAGAGTCCTCCCCACCGTACGTCACTCCAGGATTTAACCACAGCCTAATAAATGGCAAAAAACTCTTCCAAGCGACTTCTGCGGACCTTTGTGGGAAAACTGCAAAATTGGGTAAAATCCCCAAACTCCCTCTCACGCTCAGTCCCAATCTATCTACAAGAGGGTGCAGCTGTTAATGTGACTTTCTTTTAAAACTGTTCTTGTACGTTCTCATTCTTCACCTCCCGTCTTTCTGCCCCAGGGCAGAACCTCGCTGAGTGCTGCCTTGCGGTACAAAGCCTGGACAGAAGGAGGATCCAATCCGTTTGGTTTCCCCACAGTCTTTCAGGTTCCTGCACACTTGGGACCTTATTTTCTAACCCAAAACCGGAGAAAAGTGCAGTGACCTTCCAGCCGCGAAGAACTCACAGGTCTGTACCTGACTGTTGGTTCAAAGTTGCTTCCGACAAGGTGATCGCAAAGAATGCAGAAAATCTGTGAAAGGCTTCAGGAAAGAAGGCAATGGAGAAGTCACACTTACCAACTCTACAAAGGCAAGTCCACCATAACTGTGAGCAACAAAAAGCACGTTCTCTGCAGCTGACTGGGAAATAAAATGGTCCCAAACATAAATTGCATGTTCTTCAGGAGATCCATTATCCTGCAGAAAGAAATTATGTTTGCAACAATTACCTTTTAAAAACTGGCAATTCTGTCTAAAAGCAATGTGTTCCTATATGTTAAAATGTTTTGTTAAAACAAACCTCGAATGAATATACTCTAGTGTCAAAAAAAGAGAACAGATTCATTTGTCTAAATAAAAGAAATTTAAGATTGCAATTTAAAGGCAGTAAAACTGTTGTTTATTGTGGCTTATTTTAATAAATACAACAAAAATTATGCATCTGCAAAATTTTGCCTAAATACGATGATGGCAATTCAGCTAAACAGAGGCATTCAGAGAAATTATGAGCCACTGCTCTGATTTTCATTCTTTTGACAACTCTTTGTCAAATGTTTGTTCACTGATGGTTTGTTTAAAGTAGTTAAGCCTTACTCTGATAAAACAAATAAAAACAAGTAGGAACAATATGAATATGATTTCAGTCTTTACAATTTTTTCTTATGATGGGCCAACGGAAATCTGCCAAAGATTAAAATTACGGTATTTGCAACTACTCTTTTAAACGCTGCTTTTTGCAACTGCAGACTATGAGACACAGGGCAAATAAAACACCTATTGACGGCTTGCTCATCAGCCATTGCTTTGGAGTCTCTGCGAGTGAGGGGGGCTGCATTTTCTTAGGATTAATCAAGAATTTGTGAACGCCAGTCAGCACAAGAGCCCCTGAAGGCACTGGAGTGATTTACACTGATTTTAGTGCACTCTCCTCAAACGTGGGGGCTGTCCCTTCACACCTCCGCCTCAGGGGATCTCGGAAAGCCCCGTACCCCCTTATATTTCACTTATTTCCCAGGCTGTCCGTGTTGTAACTACAAATCCTCCTGTTCTCGGGTGATGAGATGCTCTGTGGCTCCCCTGCCCCACCAGGATCCCACACCTCCCGCACAACACCTGCCGGCGCGTCCCGGGCTGTCCTATGCCAGAAGCAGCCCATCAGTCAAGGTCACGTCGTTTCCTAAAATTTGCATCCCTCCACCAGCAACTTCACACCCCTAGGTGACCCAGACGCAGACCACAAAAGCCACAGTTCCCTGGGGAAAATAAAGCACCAACCAGCAAAAGCCACTGGCAATCAGAAGATGCTAATCACGTTGTGTGAATTACGGTAACTTTACCAAGAACACTGAAGCGATTCAGGTCTTAATCCCATTCTGAAACTCAGTTTTGGGAATTTAAGCTCTTACGAGTGTCTAAAATCAATGGGAAGACAGACAACTAAATAACGTGGTGGATTTAGGCTTTTACTTCTGTTCTCATCCCCCATTTCCTAAATAGGAGTGAGATGGCTACAAATCTTTATGGATCTGGACCCAAAGCTTTTAAAACAATTATGTGCTTTTAAATTTTTTTCTCTAAGGTAGCAGCGATTAAAACATATTTATCAAATTTGCCAAAAAGCACTGAGGTATTCTTCTCAATCCTGGACAGTTTCTGCTCTTGATTGACTACGACAGAACATAGTTTTAACTAATTATGTATCAGCTATCGTATACCACCTCAGCGTGGGAAAGGGCTTATTGCCTTTCAACCGTGTTTTGAAATTTGAATGTAGAGATAGGTGAAGGAGGTAAAGACTCCTCCCTTTGTGAGGAAAGAGGGAAGTTTGTCAGAAAAGATTTCATAAAGAAAATATGATTGACAGACCAGTTATTAAGGTAAAGCTGAAGGACAACTTGAACTGGAGTTTCCTATGGAAAAGTGATGTACTCTAATTATGACACGTATGGAAAGGACACATTAAAACACCGTGAACAGTTTTTAAGCGATGATTTTATCTAAAAGATTTATAATTTTAAATACGCAGGAGATGGTTGCTTTTAAATAATAATGTTACCATTAATTCTCTTAACAACAATTTTTGTACAGGTACATAACCCTGCTTTAACGTTCTGACAAAAATAAGAGGGTGTTTCTGATTAATATTGCATTTTCAGGTGGTTTGTTTTTGTTATTCTACATGCTGCTGGGAAAATCACACAATTTTAGGGTTTCCACAAGAGTAGGACAGCAGCAAGAAGCTTCCGAAGGATTCCGTAACTCAGCCCCAAAAACCTTCCACCAACCAGAGCATAACCAGTGGTCTAGTAAACCGAATCATTAACCGCACAGCTTCACGGACCGGTACAACGAACTCAACGGGATTTTGTAAAAGCAAAAAGAAATGAGCTAGAACGAGTCAGATGCAGGCTGTAACTACAGTTTCCTTTGTTACTGGTGAAAAACGTGAGGATAAGCTGTGCTGCCGTACATACTCTGCTCAACCCTACACAAGGTAAGCAACACACGTCTGTGCGTTCGGAGGAGTCGCGCGTGTGTAGAAGAAAACTCTTTCTTCAGAGCATCTGCTTATTTTCTGTCCCGTTCCCGCCTGCCCCGTTACAAGCCCCTACTTCAGACAACTTCGATGGAGAATAAATGAGTGCCGTGCCCACGCAAGGAACATCTGTCCGCAGGAACGGGCATCACCGGCTCCAGAACACGGAGGGTCTCCTTAGGATTCCGAATCGCGGCGGGTCCAGGAGGACAGGGGGATTAACCTCCTCTGCCTGGCCTGGGCTGAATTATGAGGCTGGATACTGTGGTTTGGGTATGAAAGGTGACAGTTTTCAGTCAGCTGTTGCTTTTCATTGCTGCTAAATGCAATGCATTTATGCACCACCTTGTTAAATTATTTGATAAAGTCGGGGCCTCTTGGTCATGCTTTACATAATTATAGAATCACAGCATGGTTTGGTTTTGAAGGGACCTCAAAGCCCACCCAGTGCCACCCCCTGCCCTGGGCAGGGACACCTCCCACCAGCCCAGGTTGCTCCAAGCCCCGTCCAACCTGGCCTTGAACCCCTCCAGGGATGGGGCAGCCACAGCTTCTCTGGGCAACCTGGGCCACCCTCGTTATCTACACGACTGTACAGAAAGGAATGGAGAAACCAGGCTGTGTACCTCCAAAGGCAGCTGAGGCTGAACGCGTTCTCATTTGTGAAACAGACTGAGAGGGAAAGGTGAACGTAAATTTCCAGCTGCTGGAAGCTGGTCATCTGTAACCAGTAATTCTATGTGTAAATAAGGAGTCTGCTTTTTTCGGAGGTGTGGGAGTCATAGCTGTGGGTCTTCATCCCTCTGAAAATCTCCTCCTCCCCCCCCACTATGTGTAATTAGAAGTAAAAGAAAAAAAAAAAACCAACTAGAAATAATAGAAATAAAAGAAAAAAAATAGAAATAAAAGCAAAAAAGAATCGAGAACATGTTATGTGGAAGGGCCTCTGCGTGACGCTCAACCAACGCAAACTGACCCCAAACCAGGCAGCTGCCGGGATGTCCCTCCTGACCCTGCTCCTGCGCCCCAGCTCCGCGCAGCAGAGAAGGGACTCTGGGCGCCGAACCTCCACCCGCGCTCCCATCGTGGAAAACCCCGCCTGCGCTTTTGATGGAATACTATCGGTAAGATTTACCCTGTAATTCACTGATAAATGAAAAGACGTCCGTGCCTTTTTCCCAGTAACTACTGCATTTTAGTTCTTTTCACCGACAAAAAACAGAGCGAATGTACCTCGTTTGCCACCAGTGACGACCAACGCTGCGGAGACGATCGGATACTGAACGCCTGTCACACTTGCACGCAGCAAATCCCCCTGAAGATCGCCTCAGAGATAAAGGTGGGTAAAATCATTTAACACAAGTATTGCTGAGGAATTTTAGATTGCTGATGTTGTATTTATTCCCTTTCCTGGATGCTAGAGGAGGCACACTTTTCTGGAACCTGCTATAAAAGGGGCATCCATAAAAGTCATACAGAATATAAGCAGCCAGATATTAGGTTCTGATTCAATTAATGACATAGGGATAATCAAAAAGACGCTCTTGCCACATGGACATACTCCTTTTGAATCAGAAATGATCATCAACAGTTTGAAAAGAGAAGGAAATTTTATTTCACCTGGAAGATATGAGTGTTCACAAATTCTGGTTTAAAAAACAGATTCCTTCTTCTAGTGATAAAAGACTTTGGTTTTTTTTTCAGTATTTTGTAAACACTCTGTCTTAACTATGTATAAAAATGTCTCACTTTCTAAACCAAAATAGTAATTGCTCAAAAAATGATCATAAACGGTTAATACAGAGCTTTTCGTTTTAATACTGAGTTTAATCAAATAGTTTAATAGTACAGTCTATGAAAACAATATTACAATGATTAATAAATTCATGTTTCTCATATATATGAAGCCATTCAATATCCCAGGACCAGAACCTCTCCCACGGCTGCCTGAAGCAGTCGCCCGCGGCAGGGAAGAGGTTGCCGGTGGCCGATTCCCTCGGCCTCGGCTCACGTCCCGGCGTGGGCTGGGGACGTCCTGGGCATCCTGGGCTCAGTTTTGGGGGGATCTGACCCCAAGAATGGTAGCCTGTGATGACATCATTTCGGGGCTGATGCAACGTCAGCAGAAACTCACTTGTATAAAACGCTGCTCCTTCTCTCATTTCAAAAGAGTTTTGCTTTGAGAAAACCAGCCGGCAGGTTCAAAATTCTCTCTGCAACAGTTTTTAAGTCCCTGAAAACCCAAAAAGACTGTGGGTAAATTCTCAGGCCATCCATCGCGCAAAAAAGTGGAGGAAGCGACCACGGATTTTGGTCTGTCATTTTTTCCAATATGGCTAGCGCTAGGAGTTGAGAGGTATATAACATTTTAATGGCTGGAGCCATTAGGAATACACCGATAAGCAGCGCGCACGCAGTGAATACGGTGTTACGTTCTGTTGCATTCAAAAAACAGGTTGAATTTACTAATGTAATATCACAGTCATTAATTGTTAAATACCAAGCTGAAGTGATGCAGCAACCGAAGCCTTATCAACTATGCCAGATTCTAACACCTAGACATTGCAAGGTCTGCGGTTATGATGGACTACCTGAGTTGATAACACATGGAATTATCTAAACAACATTTGCATATTTGTGTAATTATTTCCTAAGGTTAATTAGCTCCTGCAAAGCAGCTTGCCCTTTGAGACTGCTTACTGTGACAGGTTCACATATTTCCTGTTTCAATGCCAAATTTTACTTTTTTTTTTTTTTGGTTTGTTTTCTTTTTTTAAAGTAACCTGTTGCTGGAAAGTTACAGACGGGGCACGATCCGGAGGCGTTGAACTACTACAGGCTTCGCTGTGGCAGAGCAGCTCAGACCCCGTCTTAAACTTCTCATTCGTCAAAACTCAAAAAAAATCAAATCAAGAAAATCAAATGAGTTTTAAGCTGCGGTGACAGCTCTCTCCTTTTGCTTCGTTGTTTTTTTTTTTTTTTAAATCAAGGTGTTGGAATCACTTTTTTTTTTTTTTTTTTTGCGACAAGTGAAAAGTGAAATGCATACAAATAGGGAAATATGCCATACAACTCAATAGCTTTTTAACAATTTAGTTGAAGGTGGTTTCTATAATTACCGCTTATCACAGCAAAACAACTTCTCCTTCTAGCTCGATGAGCTACTGTAAACAAGTACGGCACACGCCTTAAGTGTGGGAGAAGAGGAGCGCGCTGGCTGGGAGGCGGAGGAGGCTCCGGGCTCCTGTCTCCCACCCTTCCCTGGGGATGTTAGGTCCTTCCCCACCAGCAGGACCTTTGCCGCTGCCTACGGCTCGTCCCATTGCCTCAGTCAGCCTTGGGGCAGGCAAACCTTCCCCCCGCTGGCTCTTCCGAAAAATCGTTAAATTAAAAATAACATATAACGTAACAATATAAAAGTATAACTTAGAAAAGTAACTGTTTGTCACTAAAACAACGCAGGACAGAGCAGTGTTTTCAGTGGCAACTGGCTAACACTAGTATCTTCCATACAATGAGAGACACGTTTTCTGTACAAAAAACTTGCTCCTTTAAGAGAAAATCCTATGTTTGGAGGTCTGAGACAGACAGTGAAGGGACAGAGTTTCTTCCCTGCCGCTATACCATTCCTGATTATCATAACCTGACCCATATTTTGCAGAGATCTTTGGTAATGGACACAGTAAAAGTTACATGGATTTCACTGGAAACGTCCTTTGACTGGGAGGCAAGACTTTCAAAATCAAGTTTATCTACGTGCGTTCGTGTATATAGACACCAGAAGGCATGGGTGGCAAATGCTGAAGACAAATGAACGGGGAAGATTTTAATCCTTGCTACTGCCATGGGCAGGATTTGCGAAGCTCTGGCATAACTAAGTAACAAACAAATCTGGAGGAACTCTGCCGGAGTTAAAAAAAAGTCTTCAGTCCTTTGAAGGACCGAGATGAGAAGCGCCAGAGATGGGCGCTTGGGGTTTGCCACCACTGGGAATGCCCCTCGCAGTGCTGGTGTCCTCCTCTCCTCCTCCCACCACCACACTCCCTCCTTCTCCGGGCCTGCACTTACAATTCACTTCTCCTTACACATTTCCCGACCTTCCACAACCCTCCAATTAAAGTAAAAAAGGTGGCATCCCCCTCTTTTGCCCCTTCCACCCCACCACCTCCTGTGATGGCACGGCCCTTTTCCAGCAGCTGCCCTCTCTTTTCCCTCCCCAACAGCACCCTAACGAGCACTAAACGATGCTCATCACCTGCTGCCCTTCCCTCGCTCCCTTTGCAAATATTTGCCTTACACAAGACAAAAACTATTATTTATTTCATTATAATGGAAGATAATGAAACTGTAGGACGGTTTGTTATCACCAGAGCAGCTCCAAGACCTCAGTGCAGGACAAGGTCTAAGAGGGTTTGAGGGCAAGAAAGCTGGAAGAGAAGCTAAAACACCAGCCTGCATGTGATTTTTTTTCCTCAGACAGCAGTTATGGTATTACAACCAGGGAAGAGGAGGGAAGTAATGAAAAGATAGAAAACAAAACCAGGAAAAACGTGGAAGCAAAGATCTTGTACTCATATTTTTCTGCAGCAAGAGTACCTGGAGACAAGACTTTTAAAGTGTCTGGCTCTGGCCATTTAGCAAGTTTTGATCTTTAACGGAGAAATTCCAGTGTATTAGGAAGCATCCCATCTACCTGGAAATATTTTTTACTGTTTTAATCAGAGACTTGAGAGCAGTCTCGCACAGGTATTTCTGAAACGTTCCCACTCCAGCCAGAGAGGTGACGCCAGGAGGCGGCAGGACGTTTCAGACAGTAGGAATTGTATTTCTGCTCTTTTGACTTACTGAAGCGTCCGGCGCTGTTCTGTGTGCTATGTAAATGGAGATACACGGACAGGGAGATGCGCTGGCTCCTGCAGAACTCTAAAATACCTGGATTTTCAGGAAGGACGGTGATGAACTGCCTTCTGCACCAGGGTTGAGTCCAGCTGTAGGAAGCGAGACACAAGGAGCTGCAGAAGAGAGCGGATGAGGGTCCCCAGGGCAAGAGCATCTCGGCGGCAAAGCAGCCGTGACAGGGGGAGAAGACACAGGAGGAGAAGTGACGGTGGAGGCAAAATCGCAACACACCTTAGATCTGACAACGCGCATCTGAAACGCGGTTTAGCTGGTCTTGCTGGGAGCACTGGGCAGAAAGGACAGCGAGGACCGAGCAGGGGGAGCGGGAGCTGAGTGGATGGGAGGCGGCTTGAGAGAAAACCAGAGGGGAAGAGACGAAGTCATGGACAGGGGATGCTTCCGCCTTGAAAGCCTGAATGGAGGACACACGTCTTTCCTCCCTTCCTCCACGGGCGCTGTGCACGTCTCACCTGCGCGCTTTGCCGCACTAACACACCACCAACCGTCAGGATCTGATCAGCCCTGTGGGTGGCAGAGCAGGTCCCTGGCCACCGGCGTCCGGCGTAGCGCTGCGGCAGCACAGAGCGCTGAACCTGCGAAGGTTCGTCACTAGAATAATGTAAATGTGTTACCGGTGAGTTATTTTAATCAGCAATTGTGTTCATATACATTCAGAAAGAGTCACACTGTATTTTTCCTAACTTGTGAACTTGGCAGGGATTAAACCAAGAGCCTTTCGATGTAAAAATGCCGGTCTTTTACACTTATCTCGCAGGAGTAATTGGGGAAATAAAATGACTGTATTATCTTTCTAAGGGCAGCTTCTGAGATGGGGGCACGACATACACGCTGGCAGCAGCTGCTTGGGAGACAGAAGGAGAGAGCAGGTATCAGAATAGCTAAGTCTGGTCATTCCTGGAGCCGCAGATATAAATAGCATAGCCAAGGTTATTATTTGGCACATGCCTTCGGAAAGCAATATGGCAAAGTGACTGAAGGTTGCGTTTTTCATATTACAGATCTCAGACTTATTCCCAGGTCTATTTGAGGTGATTCTGTGCAATTTCTTGTGCCTATTTTATTTGTGAAGTGGGCCAGTGATGGAAGCGTTCCCAATATTGCTTATGAAGCCCTAGTAATAAAGATATTGTGTGCATACAGTCAGCGGCAGAAAGGAAGACCAGCAGTCCTACATATTGCAGTTAAATACACATCGTATTAAGTCAGAGAGCAGCCCCACACCCAAAACTCCTGACAATTTATCAGGAAAGCAGGCGATCTCGGCAGATCTGCTACAGGAATATGTATTACATGAAACGCGCAATATCTGGCATATCTAATAGCCACATAAAAAGATGTAAAACCAAAAGACTGAGACAGTATTTGAGCCGTCAGCATCAGTGCAAAGGGGATGAAGGGCTGGCCTGGGAGGAAGGGGGGATACCCACGCGTTGCTGCCGAGATTAGGTTTAAAATGACAGGATTTAGCCAATGCGGGACTGACAGTGCCTAGCCAGGTTTTTTACGTTCGCGTTTTGGCTGCTCCCTGGGGTGCCGGTGTCCCTGGCTCCCACCGCAATTACCATCCGAGACGGCCGCGGATCCTGTCCCACTTTCCCCAATTCAGATACAAGCTGGGCTTTCCCTGGTGGTGGCGGTCAGGAAATAAAATCCGGGGCTATGCTATATATATGTGTGAATGTAGGGAACTTGGATCCTCGCCCCCGCCACGGTGGGAGGGAGGGAGCTGCTTTTCCCCTTCATATCCATCTTTATTGCACACAAGAGAAAAAACAGAGCAACTCCAAGCCAGAAAAGAGTTTCTCCCAGCTAGGCCCTCAACTAATACAGTTCCTGGCCAATAACCCACGGCTCCTTCTGTATTGAAAAAAAACACAACCCCAAACCACTCTCTCCTCCTGTTTCCAAAGTGCTCCAACCACTTCTGCTCGGTGAGGAACAGGCTGACCCTGGAAACCAAAACCCTCTTTCCACTCTCCCGGCCACAGGACCTGCCTCCAAGCCCTCATTTTTCATATTTCAGCAGGCAAACAATGGCCTGGAATCACAGAGCGAAGTCGTCAGAGCCCACGGTTGCTCTCCACAGAGATGCCAATGGTCTCAGCTGCACCAACGCCTCGCTGACCTACCACTGTATTTCAGTCTTGGCACACGCTGGTCTTCCCAAGAGGCCTTCAAAAACAGGGAGATGTTGCAAGAAGACAGGAGCGTTTGTTAGAAGACCCACGTTACAGGTGAAATTTCTTAGATTTGCATCTCAACTGGACGTCAAGGCTGTTGAGTTTGGCTGCAGGTCCGTGCGAAAGCAACCGAAGCCAGCAGCAAACCTTACCTGCGGTGTGCGGTCCGCCACGGCTTCCCTGTTCCTTCAGCTTTTTATTAGGAAATGCAAGGCGCTTTGTAACTTGAAGGGATTTGCTGTTTATAAAGTAAAACCCAGAGCTCAGGCTAAATTAATTAAGTCTCGAAAGTTATTATAGCATCATCTCCCCGGTTAAAGAATCTGCTTGTCAGCCAGGGTAAGACAACTTTGTCAGGCTGTTGCTCCAGACTGGATTTTCCCGTTATTACTTCTGCTGGAGTCTGGCATGTCCTGTCATCACCACCCAACCGTCTTCTGGTACAGTGCAGGAAAGGAGGCCAAAAAGAAGAAAAACTCAGACAAAATCAGTTTCTCAGTGGCTTAATTATCATCCCCAGCAAAAGCCGGGGGGTTGGTATTTTAAATGAAAGGTTGTGTTGATTTTTTTTTCTAGTGTCCGGTTTCTGGAGAGTAAATAGTTAAAAGCCTTCCTTCAAAAGAGATCTTGCCCCTGGATATCTGTGGTATCCTTTTTCTTCATATTGTTCCCAAATTGACAGACGCAGTAGGAGTCACCTAACCTAATTATTTTATCATTAAAACAAGAATGTAAATAAACACAAATATGACATTTGTCTTTTTTAGTCTGGGGAAAAGAACATTGCTGACTCACCGAGAGGAAAGAGGTGCAGGAGAAGAGAATAGGAGGAAGGAGGGAAATGAATCAAAGGAAGTTTTACTTTAGAAAAAAATAACTAATTTCCCTTTTAGCTCTCTGACAGACTTTTTGATTTTTGCTTTTTCAGTATTTTTTCCCCTTTCCATATATACTTGCAGGGCTGCAGGTGAAGGAAGCCTGAATTTGAAGCAGCATCTTCTGGCAAACAGCCTGGAAATCCTGCACGGGGAAACTCATCAGACCAGAGCTGTGATTACAGCTCCGCAGCCCCGTCCCGTCCGCAGTGTCCTACCACGGCCATGGGCAAAGACCTCTGCAGCCCAAGCGAAGATCCCTCCGAGCATGGTATCTGCCAACCTCTGCGGCCGCACTGACATATTCTGATTTAAATAACAACTACAGCAGTTTGGCCAAAGAAACTCCAATTGGTAAAAATACCCAAAGGCTGGGGCAGTTGCATTTCAGTGCAACACTAGTGGTACGCATCCCTACACTTTACGCGCATCTTTTTTACTTCTCCTCATGCTTTTTTTCTTTCCAAACTACTTAATCTCAGGGACCGAGACTCTGCCCGCAACGTATTTCTGCCTAACGTAACGAACATCACCAAAGACGGCCTTTTGTGTGATTGAATTATGGGAACAAAAGAGCATTTCTAAAACAAACCATCAGGTTGTATCTTCACAGCTGTCCTCCCTACCAGACATGTTTCTGGCAATTAATAGATTAATTGTGGGGGCGAGTAAATAAAAATGAATACAATACTTTTACAAAAAGAATTATCTTCACAAGACACAAAGAGAGATCATGCCAGTTGTTTAAATGATTACACCCACTTTTCTAAACACTAAAAACAATTTCTTTTGAAACGAATGCATCCGAAACACTCAAAAACTCCTAATGGAAGTCATGAAGAAGTGTTATTTTTCTATTTCCTAAAGTACTTAAAGACTATTTTACTTTCCAGTTCTTTCAATCTGTTTATATGTTGTAATGAGAAACAGACATTTTTTTTAACCATGCTATTGCAAGAAAAATAGCATTTTGGCCAAGAAAAGTGCAGATTTCCCCACCACAGGAAACAATGAATCTAACAAACTTCAACACATTTAAGTAAAACAACAACTTTGTATTTTCATTAACAGCTATGGTTTCAGAACAAAGCTCAGCTGTAAAGTCTTTGCTACAGAGTTTGTATCTCTTACATGAGTTAAACTAAATAGAACAGCTTCGCCCTGTATTTTTCTTCTCGACGTCTCTGTCTCTGTTTATTACATACACTCAAGAGCAGTTATTTAAGTGAAAGAAAGATTTAACAGGCTCAAAGCTATTTGATTTCTCCTAATAAAGACAGCAAAGTGCTCAGTGCTTTAAGTAAACCGATCTACTATTTATTTAATGTACGGTTATAAAGATTTGCTGAAGTACCTTAATATGCAGCACGCTGTAATTAATTGTATTTGAAGTAACTGCCATTAGCTTATAAAATAATTATATAAACAGATGACAAACACAATCTGAAATTCAGATTTGCGTTTTCTGTTGGTTCTCGTTTCAATGATCTGAAAAGTTGAATGTCAAGCCGTTCGAGACTTAATTCTGCTGCTCAGTTTTGCCGTCCAGACCCACCGCCGTTACTTTTGTTTCGCAATAACGTAAGCTAGGAAACGGTCCTTAATCCCGATGAGTCGCTAAACAACCTCAGGACTCGCGCGTTTTACCTCTGGTTTGAGCCCTGAGACTCCCTCGCGTTGACCATTTTTTTAAAGCGGGCTCTTTTCCGCCCAGATTAGCGAGGGCGTTGGCGTTGCGGCAGTGGTGCATCGCTGCCGCCAAAGATCATCAGCCATTAGATCACTAGCAATTTTCCTCTAACACGGTGTCATTTTTTAACAACTCAAAACATCCAACTACATAACAGACAGCTTGGCTGTATTTTAAATTAGCACAAATGCTAAAGCCAGGAAATGTAATTCTCGGGATATCGGAACAAAAGGTTCAGAGAAAAAAGAATTCTTATATACCATAAGATTATCAGGACTAGACTGTCACACCGTGACCTTGCTGGCGTCTAGCTAATCTGACAATATTTGGCAGAGCATTGTTTCAAATCAATAACTAATTAACAAAGTACAAAAGAAGTTGTACTGTTTTTGAGGCTCCTTGTTAAAAATGGCTTTTGGTTGCACATGGGCAGAAAGGTCGCTTTTATGACATCTTCACGAGTCTTTCAACATCTTGCCACTGTCAGATTAAATTACTTTTAGCAATTAATTGTCATAAGTTAAAACAGAAGCACATTTGTTACAGCAGGTTGTCATAATGACATGGTGAGCAGTTGTTTTGATATGAATTTCTTCCACTGACCTTCTATCATATCTTAATTTTTTTGGTTGACCTAACTGGAAAATTGGGAGCAATCTTCTAACTCAGGCGGCACAGGCCAAACATTGGGGGTCTTATTGAGATTACAGACTGAACAATAACGGAACAGAAACTCCAGAGATAAACAAAAGAATAATATACATCTTCTATAGAATATGTAACCTATGATGTCTGTGCTGGTGGGTGGGATAATAAAAATAAACCCTCAAAAACCCACATGGACGTAGCTTTTGTTACTGTTATAAATGGTCCTTGATGCCATTTTAATCCTTTATTAGCCAACACCATTTGTTTGATGTGTTCTAAAACAAGGATTAAGTGGATTCAACATCTGCAACCCGCACCCATTCAAACTGTTACTTAGTTTTGGGAGCTTGCACTTTATTCTTCTTTAATTAAAAATAATTCTGCTCTTAGAATTATATTTATTATTAGAATTATGCTGCTCTTAGTTCCTTTTGTTGAACTTCTCTGCAACATGGTGCCCGCATATTGTCCGTCTTACGGATTAGTCCTCCAACATTTCTCGTCAAAGCTTGTACGAGTTTGCTATAGAACATTACATCAGGATGAAAACAGACAACAATCCTAACAAAAGCCCCCTGTATTTATTTGATAAATGCCAAATCCCCTTTTAGCTGTTTGCTGGGCTTTGACATGCCACCCCATTACCAAAGCCTCTCTGAAAACAAATCCAGTTTGGTCATCAACGATGGTGCAAAGCCAATAAAATTTATCAGGAAAGGATAGAACCATGATTGATTGAGCTCCTCCTCCTGCTTGATATCTCAGGTCTTTCTTCCACGAGGTGGAGCAGATATCCACCAGCACCCATGGAGGACCCCACGCTGGAGCAGGGGAAGAGCGCGAGGAGGAAGGAGCGGCAGAAACAATGTGTGATGGACTGACCACAACCCCCATTCCCCGTCCCCCTGCGCCGCTCAAGGGGAGGAGGTGGAGAAGGTGACAGCGAACTTGAGCCCAAGAAGAAGGGAGGAGTGGGGGGAAGGCGTTTTAGGATTGTTCTTATTTCTCATTATCCCGCTCTAATGGGCAATAAATTAAATTAATTTTCCTGAGTCAAGTTTGCTTTGTCAGTGACAGTAATTGCTGCGTGATCTCCCTGTCCTTATCTTGACCCATGAGTCTTGTGTCGCATTTTCTCTCCCCTGTCCATTCGAGGAGGGGTGTGATAGAGCGACTGGGTGGGCACCTGACAGCCAGCAAAGTCAACCACCACATCCTCATATTGCCATGAAATGTCCCACTGCCTGGTGACAGGGAATGAAGTGCTGATAAACAGTAAAAGAGAGGCAGGACTGACTCCATCCTGCACTGGAGAAGAAAGAGACTGTGCAGAAGAACGGACCTGGGCAACTGCAGGATCTGTCCTTAATGGTGGCAGCAAAAAATCTGTAACCCCAAGAATGGTCTGGGTAAGTTGTCTCTGGTCCTGGATGTCCTGTAGGAGCTGATTAACCAGATCTTCAGGCTAACTGAGACTTTGGAAGAGCTCTGATAGCTCTTATGGTTAAACAACAGTTGAACAATGTTTAACAATCCACATTTAACGTATTTTGCAATTTTTGTAGTTCAGCTCTGTTAGCGCAAATGTTTCTATACCAACATATTTTAAACCTTAAATCTTGTTTAGTAATAAAGCTGACAATGAGCAGTAAGAACTGATAGTTGCCAGGTACCAGATGTCCTGGAAATCCCCCAAACTGCGATCGCATTCACTGTGCCTGGTATCCCAGTACAACGCCAGAATACCCCAAACTGCCTCTCCACCAAGCAGCACGGATTAGTTTGGGAGGTGGCAACGCAAGAGTCTGCACGAGCAGGCTTCTTCCAATGAACAGCATTCACAGAAAACTGGACAGGGGTGTCTTAAACGATTCATGACCCTTTATGAACACGGGCACAGGTTTCAGAGACTAAGAGAAACTGGGGGCCTGTCCAAGGGCTTCAAGGCAACCTGTAGTTAATGCACTGGCCTGCAGCTGAGATATAGATTCAGGTCTCACTTGGAAATTAACAGTGCAGACAAAATCTAAGAGGTGGCTGCGCACAGGCTTAATTAAACCACTGTTCACTAATGCTTTAATAAAGTTGCAGCCTTTTTAATTCTGCCGTGTCTACCCTCTTCTAAACACACACTTGGCAAATAATCAATTTGAATGTCACAGGGTATTTTTTCTCTTCCCGAAACTCAAGAATTGCTTTGTAGTTTAAAATGAAAGTTTGTGGACTCAAATTAACAATGTGGACACAGCCCCTTTTTGCCAAAGAAATAACAAAGGAGAGGGAGTAGGAAGGACATGGATAGTACTTGTATCCTTCCCATTATTCAAAAATGGGCATGCCAATAACATCTGGAGAACATCTGTGAAAAAACTCCTACTGCTGTACTGCTCTACGGGCCTCCAGCAAATTTAAGCAGATGATCTGGCCTGGGGAATTTCTTGATCTCTGAAGAAATCATGAATGTTCTGCTCAACACGCCCATGTTAAAAATGCCAAGAAATACCACTGCCTGTCTGGAGGGGCTTGTAGCTTTCAAGGTGCATTTCTGCAGCAGTACTTGTGCAAGGCCACAAGGTATTAACCATGCTAATAGCTAGGTAGGCGTCCTGGTCTCAATTACCTGAGCCTGGTAAAAAAAGTGGATCACCAACAACAACCTCATTTGGTACCATAGTACCAAATGTTCTGAGACAGGGAAATTCGCCTCTCTTCACCCTGTCCATTAAACCTATCCATAACTTAAATACTTCTTTGAGGGCTGAGGTAGAACTTAGTAATCCTGAACCATTGAACCACATCAGCTGGAGAGCAACTCTGCAGGTCATCTGGTCCAAAACCACACTCAAAGCAGGACTGGTCACAAAGCCTGACAATTTCCATCAAAAGCAAAATGCGTGAGTTCTGTAGTTCCAGTGTCGCAGAAGTATAAAAACGTGTGTTGTGGAAGTTCCCTAGACCTCAAACCACATGCATTTGAGACAGAGTGACTTTGAACATGCTCCAGAGGTCCTGCAGATGACTACCACTCAGGACATGAAATCATTTACAAAATTTCCGTGTCATAACCTTTTCTTTCCAACTTTTGTGTGCCCTGTGGACACCCAGCACCACTGTGGCAGTGGCCAGCTTTTGCAAATGCAGTCCGTCTTTGCTCAGGTCTAGCAGACCCAACTTTTGCCTGGTCACTTTAGCTTTGTGTAGAAATAGGCGTTACTTTATAGTGCTGTTACAAAATCACATCATGGTTATTTACCACAATTATAACAGAACAACAACAGCATCTGAGCATCCAATCCAGTGATGATACTGTCTGGTGCCCACCAGGATAAAAATATCAGCCAAATGCTATCAGTCAGCTGGGGTAGTTGGAAACAGAAAGGGAAAGGAAAAGGTAAAGAAACCTAATGAACACACAGCCAACGGCAGCAGAAAGGTATTTAAGACAAGTGGACTCCACGATCAAATCAGATGCTGTTATTTTAAGATCTATCACGGCAATAACTCACTTGCCCACTTAAGGCAAAGCAGTCAGAGCCTTAAACAGTGCGCAGCGTCTGAAAGCTTGACATATCTCAACGAGGAGGATTTCATACACGGCCAAGGTCTTCAGCGGTTAGGGATTTAAAAATAAGCAAAAGTCATTAAACATAAGCCTACCCTTTTTTGGCAGCCAGTGCAAAGGACACATGATGAATAACACGATCCTGTCATCAAATGTGTTTGTTCATTTTTCAAACAACAGGAGACGTGGAGTTCCCGGAGGCTCAGAGAGGTGTACCGCAAGGCGGAATGTGTGAGGGCACTCACTTATCAAAGGATAAGGCCGCGAAGTTAATTGCAGAACCTAGAAATCTTTCAAAACTACTCACGCAGCCTGAGCTTTGCTAAATTTCTTCATTACTTAATTTGCTAACTTCAAAAGAATTCCCCAGCAAACCAGATCCCTAAAAGAAATAAATATCTGTCTTCTTAACGTCTACAGGCAATTAGGGCTTCTGTTTTCCCAGGTTAAGAACAGAGTGGCTGTGACACAATTAAGTGATAATGTCAATTGCCCACTTTTCTAGGATATAGGCTGAACTTGCAAGATCCATGAAATCAGATTATTCAGTTACACAGCAGGTGGAAAAGACAGGAGATAGGAGTGAAAAAACATCCTGGAAGGAAACACCAGTCCGAAAGAATACACACGCTGCAGATGCTTATGAAGCATTGTCGCATTGTCAAAATCAACTACATTTTAAATTTCTTGCTGTACTATACAACTGGTGGCACCGATAACAACTTTGCTTTTGGTAAAAAGGAAACCTTCCAGTCTTATGCACCCTATGCCTGCACGTGCGATGCCAGAGCCCACCTCCCGCACAGGCTGAATGCACACAAACACGTGTTGGGTTTGTGTGCCTTGGTGTCGGTAGTGCCTGTGTGCACACACATGCACGTGGACGCGTGTACATGTGTAGGGGGGAACTGCCCCGTGTAGCCCACACTGCATTACAGGTCTAACGACGGACTCACGTTTAAGCGGTACTAGTTGTAAAGTAAGTCTTTTGGGACAGAGGAACTCTTCCACTCACTCCCTCGTTCACGAAGGACACGACAAAACCAGACGGAGTATTTTTGCTGCTTTTTTCAGATGTGTAGAGGCCTGGCAACCAGAAGCAGTGTTTCATTAAATAATTAAAAAAATGACACTTGCCTGGATGCATGGCAACCTATTTCACCACATCCTGACGGTGAACTGAGGATCCCTCCCGCTGGGGAGGGGCTGTTGGCAAGGGCATGTAGCGACAGGACGAGGGGCAATGGTTTAAGCTCGAGCAGGGCAGGGTTAGATCAGACATTAGGAAGAAGTTCTTTACACTGAGGGTGGTGAGACACTGGCCCAGGTTGCCCAGAGAGGTGGTGGAGGCCCCATCCCTGGAGACATTCAAGGCCAGGCTGAATGAGGCTCTGAGCAACCTGATCTAGTTGAAGATGTCCCTGATGACTGCAGGGGGTTGGACTAGGTGGGCTTTAGAGGTCCCTTCCAACCCAACACATCCTATGATTCTACACAACCTAACAGTAACACGGGCAACTGGAGCCCATGCGACCCTGATGTGCAATCCCTGTAATTACTCACCAGTAATGGAAGCAGCGTGATTTCATTTGTCAACACCTACTAACCCGGGGACGTCCCTTCCTTTCTGAAGAACCTGTTCAATACAGTTGCAATGCTCTTCTCACTCCATGCTTCTGCTAAAAGTACCAAACTAGAAGCTCCCAAACTGTTTCCCAAGAGCCCAGAAAAATGTAGGGCTCCTCAACGCACGCAACTCTTGGTAACTCTAAAGACAAGTTGGACTTGCTTTATTCAGTGGTTTCTCTCCAAGCAGTGCCATCTATTGGGAAAACTAACTAAAACTCAAGTATTACTTGATAATAAAGGAAACATAGCTCATTGTGTATTGACAAATTCACTCTTGCCAAGTACTGATCAAAAAATACAGAGAAAGAGAATGAGAATCAACTGCTAAATAACAAAGTGTAGAAGAGTGAGTCTGAACAGCATGCAGCCCATTTCGGGGACAAAACGCGCTACCGATACCAGCAACCACAAAAGACAAAAAGCATTTTTGATCACTTCAGCATCTCCTTTTAGCCAGGGAGAGAAGGATACAACAAGGACTCAGCTGAGAGAGGAACGGCAAGATTTCTCAGAATTTAGGTGAGTTCATGGCCGGGGATACTGTAAAACGGACTACCTTAGGAAAGACTTCTGTCTGGACGGTATGAAAATGAAGTTAACAGCTCCGAAGCCGGTAAAAAGTAGTTCTCAGGGTGTGCTGATCAGCTACGGAGTTCACTAAGGCATAGCAAGAACGGAGGTCATGACTCCGTTCTGCTCAGAGCTCACAATAAGGCAAACGTCTTTGCGTGTAAAGGGATGACAATGAGCTGATTAAAAAGATAAACCTTGTTCTCAAGAGGTAAATAATTCAAAATAGCATCGCACAGTAAGCAAATTCACCAAAAGTAAGGATTTTATTAACTAAAATCCTTCACTCATAAGGATTTTAAAACGTAATGAATGAAAGGGCTACAATAATTAATTTTTTCAAATTGTCAGCCACCTATGAATTGCAGAGTAGGAACTGACATTTTTTTGTGGCAGCTTATTCCACACTCGTCCACACCACTGTTTCCTCCACTATTTCTCGCCCTCTTGGCAGCCGTCACTGCTGCAGGCAGCCAAGCAGACTACAGAGGAACTACCGGATTTATCTCAGTCCCAAAAACTAGATTTTTTTTTTTCTTCATTATTTTTTCCTGAATTTTCACTTTGTTTTCTGTAGCAGGTGAGGTGAAAACAACATCCCTGAACGTACTGTGCATCCTGTGCCCCGGTTCCCTGTCTGCTGACGTTCATTTCCTAGGACTCCACAAATGCTGTTTTCCTGACCTCCGTGCATCGCGGTAGAGTCCTCAAACTCCAAACCTGTAAATATTTCTAGAGGGCTGGGGTGGGGTGGCGCGTCCCCAGAGAAAAGGGTTATTTTGCATCAGCACCATTCATCTTAAGATGACTATATGTATATTTATCTCAGAAATTAATGTTCTTCAACTCTCACTATATCAAGGCTCTTGTGGCTGACTGATCCCCAGGAAAAAAACCACATAAAGAATCCCCAAGCTTTGCAAAAAGGTGTATGTTTCCACTCGAGCCCCTGCTAAATTTTTTCTGCCAGTTTTCCCAAACACACTGAAATCTAGCATCAAAATGTGCAACCGTGTGCAGTAGGTTAAAGGATATTATCCTTGTTTTGCGTATTGGCTAAAAAGGATATTATCCTTTGATTCTGGTAGATAAATGATAAAGGATACTCGCAGAGAGCAATCTGTACTGGCAGGAGGATGGACCAGAAGACCTTCGAGGTCTTTTCAGTCCTTCACTGCAATCGCTCTACAATCAAAGGCGGGCAGTATCTGAGTAGAAGAAGTTTGAATAATTTTATTCACCTTTGCCTTCAACGAGTAGGTCCGCTTTCTTTAGCGTTAGCTTGCTAACTGGTCAGGTTTACCAAGGCTGAATCCCATCTGAAAGGAAGGAGGACTCATCTGACCTGTGAGAGACGGTCTTTTTTAGCACGACGGGAGCACGGCACAGCTCGTGGTGGGAGGAGAGATGCAAGCTGGTTCTTTCTTTTGGAAACTCACACGGCTTGCCTCACGTTTTAGGAGCCGGATCTAACAATGCACATTTTGTCGGCATCGTGTAATGAATGTTTGAAAGACACCAAAGCTAGATGGCCCCGATTTATTCCTTTTCTTTGATTAAACCATACTTGTGAAACACAGAACAAAGAGAGGGTATTGCAGAAAGAAAAGCCAGTGGTGCTCTTGAAGAGATGCAAAATCTTCCTTCTGTGATTATCTGTGTCTCTGATTTCTCACTTGCTCCGGGAAAAGAAGACAAATATAACTTTTCTGGACTGGCAGACACAAAACATACCATAAGAAGTCTTTACAATCTCAGTTTTTTTAAAAATACCTAATTTAACTGCACAAGCGAAATAGCCTATGCATAATTATTGACTACTATTATAGTTTATATATTTTAGCTATTTACTGTAAGACGCCTGTTCATTGTACTGTTTATAGAACGGAATATGATATATACATATTTTTCCTATTATATAGAAACTACTATAGGAACTTAAAGCTTATCTGACCCTTTAGGAATGATGCAGAGGCGCAACTGTAGGTGCTCAGCGCTATTGCAGATAGTCCTCTGCTTGGCTTCCAGCTGCTGGGCTGGGGTGGTGCAGGTCCTACAAGACATCAACCAGATCTCTCCACTGTCCCAAATACCCTGTGGCACCCAGAACGTCACGTTTATGTCCCAGCACCTGAAGTGCAGTCTTTTTAAACTGTGAATGCCCAGCGGTACGCGGGACAAGAACAATAAAGCCGTGGTAGTTTCTAAGCAGTTCTCATGAGCTTTCTATCACCAGGATGATTTTGCTGTTGCTTAGAAGTGAAAGAGGTTTCTCAAGAACATAAGGAAGTAACGGCTTAAAAAGGTAAATATGGACAAGGTATAGCCATGTGCTATTTTAGCAGCATAGGTAAAGTAACGCTGATAGTTGTAAAAGGGGGGGAAAAAAAGGCATTGTGATATAAACATTGGGCTGAGACTTTGGAGGCTGGAGTCCCAACGCCCAGGTCTGCCATGGACCGTCCCTGCGCTGGAGCATGTCCCTCACCTCTCGGGGGCTGTCTGCCCAGCGCTTGTCACTTCGTCCCTTCTGGTGGAATAAAGGGCCGATTAGCTGGCTCTCAGCAGCAGGCTGATGCGGTCGGGCAGGCTCTGGAGGAGCACCTTGCCAAGCGGCAGGGCGGGCAGGGGGAGCCGGCATCTGCGTGGGGATGGCCGGGGGGGGACCAGCCCCGCGCGGCTGGCGAGACCCAGCAAATGGGTCCATCCCCAGTATCAAATAAATACGCCGCGCCGAAAGGTCACGCCTGGCACGAGGGGAGGCTCGTCGGGGACATTCTGTCCGGCGGCGCCGATCGTCAGCCCCAGCGAACACGGAGCAGCAATGCCGGCACGCTCGCCAGCATCCCCGGCCCAACAGCAGCCGCCGCGTTCTTAGCCGCGTATTAATAAACCTGCCTTTTACTGCTTTCTCCTAAATACTGGCACAAATTATCCTGATGCATCCATTTTTAGCAAAACAAATTAATTAGTTGCACATGATCTTTTTTTCCACCTATTTAATCTCTCGCAGAAAATGGGAGAAATTATTTATGAAAAGTGTGTTACATCCGAAATTAATTTAATTTCGTTGGTATGCTGCTGGTATAAATAGCGCTGTTATAGACTGTGCTACAGTAAAAACAATATTTGCAGTAAGAATTATTAAAGCAGCTAAGCTCGGTGGAAAAAATGGGATGAAATTGCTAGCGTACAGGCCCGGGAAAGGCGTATCCCTTTTGCCCAGAAAACCTGACCCCATCAGTTTTTCTGATAAAAGTACTTCTTCCTACTTCTTGCCTCGCTGCCTCTTTGATATCCTTCGACTATTGTGGCAACAACATTATTGCAAATTACTATTATTATAAAATTATGCGATTTATACTTTTTCCTTTAATAACATTTCAGAATCCATTCAGTATACTTGTTTAAGTGGTGAACGCTATTTAGAAGGCGATAAATACTGATTTACATTTCTAAGTGTCTTTTAACATAGAGAAGACACTGTAGATGTGAAAATCTGTAGGGTGTGGGAGATGGCTTGGAGGATGGAGGGAATAATCATGTCACATTTAAGCCTGTATGATCAGCTTCCATAGAAAGAGGTTAGAGATCAACAAATTCTCAGTTTAGTTCAGTTAATAAATGAAGGTTGGACAGGGTATTAAGTTTCTGGGGGGAAGCATTAGCCAATACGTACAGCAGCAGCCTCTGGTGGTCTAAGAAAAAATGGTAGTACGTATAAGGATAGAAATATGTTTTTTAGAGGGATGTATGTACATATTTAGCTATTTGACTCAATCCTCCGTTCGACACATTAAAAAACAGATGCTTTAAAATGATCTGCTGGCAATATGCTTGTTAAAATCCGAACAGTAAGAGTATTAAAATTCATATGCATTCATTAGCATGTTATATAAAAGTAAAACGCTTTTGTTTAATCATTCCATAAAGTATTATAGTCAATGCTGATTATCAAGAAGTTCTTTCCTTGGTTCGCATCGACAAAAAAGAAATCAAATTCATAAGATTGTTACTGAATTGATGACATTTTCTGTCTTCACTCGCGAATTCAGTTGGCAGATGTTTTCAAGAACAAAAAATTCTGTCTTATTACAAAACATATTAAGCAGGTTTTCCTGCCATAATGTTTGACATGATGTTTATTGCCCAGACCAAATCAGCCCCTTTAACAAGCTATAATGTACGCCAGAAAGTACATTATTTCATAGCTAAGGAAACTTCCAGCATGAAACAATAAGTACTTTGATCTTTCAAGCACTATGCTTAATGCACTACACACTCCCATAGTTGTTTTCATTTGTACTCAGTTCTGTAAAAAAATACAGTACAATTTGAGATTTTGTATTTTAAGGCTCTGCTTTTACATATTCTTGAGTGTCCCAGCTATTCGTTTTTGGTTCGTTTCCCCCCCCCCTAGAAAAATAAAGAAAATAACAGTTAAAGAAATTTAACCATGGAAGAGATCCATTTTTCCAGTTCTTGGAAAATCTAACTGCACAAGTGGGAGCATCATCCAGACAGCTTTAATTAGTTCAAATGGCATTTCCTCATCGGATCACAACAGATCTCAATGACCCTGTGAGAACATAACTGGGGATATTTATTCCTACTGCTTAACAGTCTGAAACAATTTCTCCAGCATACTTGACACAAACAAATTTTCCTTCAACGTTAGATGCAGCTGCCGCCTTCTTCTGAGGGTATTTTTCCTCTAGTCTCTCCGCACCCGCTTGCCCTGCTTGGCAAAGATGAGGTAAGGCTTACTCAGGTTTTTCAAAATTCTTTGACGAGATTGCTATGAAGCATACACCGTCCTTAAATATTTCTGTGCAGTGACAATATGTTTTATTTCAAGAGCCCAGTGAGTCAAACGTATGCTGTACTACGCAGTAAGTAAAGGTCATCTCTACATTGCCCTTTGAGATTACCCCAACCAGCTCCCACATTGTAGCCCACTGGCTGCCGTAAGCCTGGAGGAAAGTCCCAGGGCGCAGACAAACGGTGATTCCTGCAGCACACGTAATCCCACGCACCCAAGGACCGGAGGCAATTTCATTTCTATACGTTGCCAATACAGCATCGCAGTGTTGCCTGCATGGTGTGATGCCTGGATGGACCGACGACCATCTCTGTGGCCGGGAAGGTGGAGCAGAGCTCGTTATGTTCACGGCTCCTCGTGCCATCACCTACAGAGTTAGCAGTTTGGCTCAACAGAGTGAACGGCACCCTACAGGTGGTCCAGGTTTGTTTTGGAAACCAATAGGCAAGTAAACTGCAGTAATTGGTGCTGCCACCACACACCAGGGCTGGGACATTTTTCGTTCTGTTTCAAAAAACTCTCTGTACTAGAAACTTATAAAGAAAAACACCCAAAGAATCACAGAATACCAGAGGTTGGAAGGGACCTCTGGAGGTCTTTTAGTCCAATCCCCCCTGCCAGAGCAGGGTCACCAGAGCAGGTTGGACAGGAACGCATCTTTCAGAACAAAATACCAACTGCATCAGAAAACTCAACTTCAGTCAATTCGCCCAGGAAAGGAGACCACCAACCACGCTGTCACTAAAACTTATGCTACTTCTTTCCTTGGTTTGAAAGAAATCAAGTAAAGGCAACGTCAAGAGTCATATGCGAGGCACAGAGCTGCGCAAAAAAGACAATGGGATGGAGACACGCATGTTATGTTTTGGGGGTCAGACCTCCCGAAGCCAAATTTCATGCCTCACCAAGCAAAAGAGACACAAGAAGGTGGAACTGCTAAAAAGGTATCCAAAAAAACGTTCAGTTTGAGCAAGGGGACACCGGACCACCTTTCTGGACGATACAGCAACGTCCTCCACCTTGAGACAGGCTGGTGGCCCCTCTTCAGAAGCAGGGTCTGGCTGGGGGCAGAATGGCATCCCTCAGAAAAAGCAGCAATAGAAAACCCAGGGCCCTGTTGGTGACTCTGAATGTGTACACGCATCCTTTTGTTTCCCACACTCAGCAGCGAGACACTTCTCAAAAGACACAGTAATATTTATGGCATTAGCGATAATCTCGCATCCGGGTTACAAACCCTTTTAACTAGCCAGCACAGCTGTGTTTCTCCTACACACAACGCTACATTAAACCACAATTAATAGGAACACATTAAAATTTAAGATGATTCTAACATGCCTTTTGCTGGATTTTTCTCTCTTTCGCACCAGAGAGGCACACACATTTTTACTGTTTTAAGTACACTGTGGCGTTTCTGACATGCTTTACCGCTGAATGAAAATGCTCACTTTCATAATAAGGGCTGTGGAAATTGCACGACTCGGTCTCAAATGTATAATGCATAGTATGTATATGAAGCGGAATGTGTCAAAGTGCAAATAATATTGTTTGTGCCCCCTGCAGAATTAGAAATCCTCGGGTAGCACTGTTATAACGATCCCATGCTGGTAGCATTACAAAGTGCAAAGGTTCACTGAGTAAGAAAAGAGCAAGGGACAGAGTTTCCTCATTACACCATTCTTGAACTATTCTAGCTTAAATATTTATTAAGATATTAATAACCCTCCTCCTTTATCTGCCTTCTGAAGTTCAGCTGAAACACAATGGATGGCCGCTCATATGAAAACAATACATTATAGGGTAAATCTGCTACCACACAAGATGAACACCAGTGTTTTCCACAATATATTACTAATTCAGCAGGTAATATGTTAAAAACCTACCAGGCTATAACTACTGCCTCCCCAGTATAAGACAACATAATACAATAAATGCATGCTTGACATGCAAAGCTAATATTTCGCCTAAGCTGCGCTAGAAAGTGTTTCTTATGTACACCCCTCTTTATAAAATAATTTTTACAAAGTCTTCCTTAAATCATTCTCTTTCTTGATAGCCCCAGTGAGTTCCTCTGGGGTTTATTTGAAGTTCCCCTTTGAAATTAGAAAGGAATGTTTTGCAACTCTTCCAAAAACTTCACATTCGATAAGTGACAAAAAATATCAACAGAATAAAAGAGCCAGGAACTCTGTATGAACTCTTGAATGCCATCTCAGCAATGTGTTAGCTGTTAAAAAAGCACGCTGTTTACTAGCCAGTATGGACAGGAAACGTATCTACACACCGATAAAGAAGGGCAAACAAAACCAAAGGAAACTTACTCTAATATACACCTGCATAGTTTCTTTTTCTTTTTGCGGATTTCGATACTTTTCGTAGAAGTCACGTCGCTTCTTTGTTTCTTTCTGGATTTTATCTTTTCTTTCCCTCTTTTCTGCAGGTTCATCTGAGCTATCAGAAGACAGCTGTACTTGGGCTTTTGTCTTCTCCACTTCAATATAGTTCTCATTGGGATTCAGTACTATTACTCCATAGCCTTCCTGTTTCAGAGGAGACACACACACACACAAACAAAAAGAAGAAATACGAAAAGGGAGATTTAATGCTTGAAAACGCTTTGCACTTATTTAATGCTCTTAAAAACTTTTGTACGTATTTCAGTAAGTCCACACAACGTAATTCATGGAAGGGTATTTTAAGCATATTCTGTTTGTTTCTTTTCTGTCATTAAAGGGATATTGATGTGCGAATATGTGTCTGTGCATGCACTGACGCTCATACACATCCCTCAGCGTCAGAGAAGTTGCCTGTTTTACCTTTAAAATAATTTAGTATGTTGTTTTATTCATAAGCACTTTATACGACTTTTTCAGAAAACAGTACGAGAACTAAAAGGAAAATATTATTTTAAGAACTCTGCATAATGATGAATAAAAAGCTTTATACCCAGCCAATAAAAACCTGTAAAATAAAAAGGATGGAGGGATTCCATATATATATATATATATGGACATGTTTTATATATGTATATATTCCACATATATACATATATAAAAAATAAAGAAAGCCTGTGGAAATTATTCACCACAGTTTAAAATAGTAAAGCCTTTTGTCTCGCTGACAAGAAGCATACCATGCAGAAGCCAATAGCGGCCGTAACAATGAATCAATACCAAAACTGATTTAGCGGTACTGCTTACGAGTCAACTCTTTTACTGTGGGGATGACTTTTAAGTATATCTTTAAATCTGCTCTGAAACTTCACTGGGATTACGTCCTGTATTCAACAAACCCAGAGAAAATTCGTGACCTGCAGGATGCTTTTTGAGCGTACCAGCTGCATTTTTGTGCCTCAGAAAATGAGCTGGTTGAAAAATACATGAATTTATGAATGAGAAATAAATCTTGAATAAATCAGCCAATCATTTTATTATGATTTTTAAATGATGGCAAATCACACAATAATATTCGTGGAAGATATAATCGCGAACGCAGGGAGAAAAGAGAAGCACGTGCATTTAACAGATGAGTCCTTAAAGTTACCATGGGTTCCCAGTCAAAATCAAGCTGTCCTCTAAGAGCAAATTTTGAGAGAGACTTACTTTTTGGAAACGTCTATATTAATTATCTAGCTGAACAGCTTTATTCCAGCTTTTCACTGGGTGCTTCGTTTTGGGCTCGGCAGGAGGATCAAAGAGGTCCCCGTACCTAGCTTGGCCAGAGCAAACCAAGCCCACGCCAACAAAAGATACTTTATTTGGGCTCGCTTTATTCTAATCTGTAGAGCCATTCACAAACCTTGTAGCGCATTGTGGCCACTGTCAGGTAGACAGATTGTCACTCGGTGATTTTCTACAGTTGGACACACTCGACTAGTTATCAAAATCGCATCTGAAGGCAGTTCCTACCCCTCGTCCTTGTGCCCTGCTCAGGCGTCTGCCGCCGCTTCTCCTCCCACCAAAACCCAAGTTAAAGGGCACGGTTGCACTCTGCTAAACAGGGTGAAATAGAGGCATTCAGGACACTGTCTCTGGCGTAAGGGACGTAGTCAAAAAAGGTCACCACAGGCCACGGAGAACATTGCCCCCAGGCTCGGCGCGGCGCCCTGAGTAAGCGGTCTCCTGTCACCCCGCTCCCCTGCCCTCCCCGCCGAGGGAATCCAACGGGGCAAACGCCAACAAACGGGCAAAAAAAAAAAGCATAAATGAAGGGGGAAGGGCAAAGGAAAAAGGGAAAATTAAAGACGACAAAAGTTCACAATCTACCCTCGCCGCTGCTGACAATGATAACACTCCATACTACCAACACGTAAAATTTCCAACTTGGGGAATTCAAAGGCCAGGATGCATCTCAGGGGAGAACACCCCTCCCAAACATCACTAAAGTACCCGCCCCAGTGAAAGGATGGTCTCTGAGCTCCCGAGGTGCAGAGCCAGACCAAGGCTTGGTGTCAGGTTGGTGGTTTTGGGGCTCCTGGTGCTGTCGGCCGCCTCGACCCGCGGCTCTGGAGCGGGGACCTTCTGCCAGCCCTTCGTTCCCCCCTCTGAACAGTGCCCAACGTAAAATCCGTGTGCTTATTACACGTCTACGAGTGCTACAGGGATTTGAAACTCGGTGTCCACTTCAAGCTGACCACAAAACAGACACATAAATCATCAAAGAAGTAGAATTTGTCTAAGTTATTGATTATGTAACTGAAAATTACATGAGTCATTTGTCCAATTTTACGAGGACATAATGTCAATTTTTCACATAGACATCAACAGATGAAATATGATTCCATTTCGAAATTCACTATTTCATAGATCAATTAAAGGATTTTTATCAATTATATTTTAAGCAGTGTAACATGTCTCTCTTTACACTTTTTTTTTTTTTAATTTCTCCCAGATAGCAGGCCTTTCCTATCAGTACAATTAAAATAATTCAGTAATAACTGAGATATAGGTTTTCCCATAATTGAGAAAAAAATAATCTTGCAATTTATAAGACTTTCTCTTAGGAAAGTGATCTCTTCTCAGACTGTTTTGCTTACAGAACACAGTGTATTTCCCCTTCCCTTGTCCTTCTGCATCCTAAATGGCAAGATATAAACAATGGCACCAGAAAGATTTGATAGTAACATGTATAAAGCAACATGGAAAAACAAAATGATTGGTAAAATTGTACCCAATTACAAGCTCTCTCATTCCGCCTCAGCCCAATTTTTCCTACTAAAGATGAATACTCAGCTCTAAATAACTTCTGTGTAAACAGTGTGGCTTCTAAGCTCAATTAATTTGTAAAAAATGTATTTCACATGAGCATAGCTGCACCAGGAAACTTCAGCGCAATTGGAAACTTAACCTGGAACTCCTCACGGACGCAGCGGGGTTGAGCGGGGTGCAAGTCAGTGCAAAACTGGGCACACAAAACTACTAATATCTAATAAAAGGCCGCTCGCAAACTTTAGCGATAGCCAAGATACGCAGCCTTTGGCATGACTGTTTAGCAAAGACAACATCACATTCATTTAAAAGTGTCTTTTTAAATGCAAGTTGTGTTCAGAAGCATATCCCTCACAACGTCATTAAAAACACCAACTTCAGCCATGACGACCTCACAGCGTTATTACAAACGTAGTGACCTACGATGTAGGCAAGTTCCACCACCCAGGAACGCTTTCAAGGCTCGCCACGATCAGTAAAACATTGGTTTTTCAACACACGTAACAGGGGAGTAGATCTTTTCCATGTGTCCAGTGCACACAGAAAGAGAGACCACTCGCGAAAGAGCAAAGTTTTTTCCTGGTAAAAAGCTAAACTTTGGTACAACCCCGCCCCCCTCCCCCCCATCAATCATTAGGTGACAGAAAGAAGCCAAGCCCCGCACTCTGCCACATGTCGGAGCGAATACAGATGTTGCCGAGAAGCCGAGGTCTGCCCGCGTCCCCACCAGCGCGTCCGCGATGGGGACAGACACTCCACCCCTCGCCCACGCGTTCCGCGGGTGCAACCACTGCTTCTCTCTCAGACCAAAACACCCAATTAAGTGCTATTTCCCCAAATTCTAACACCTCGAGGCAGGTAAAACGTAACCTAGACTAACTACTGGCGTCCTGCAGGTTACTCCTTCTGGAAGTAGAGGACTGTGTGCCAACTCCACTTCCAGGTTCATAAATACAAATACAATTAATACTGGTGATTGAGCCAGCAAACGATGACAAAAGGGGAAGCAGGCTGACAAAGTCCCGTGTTGGAAAGGATGAGGGATCTCGGTTACAATACCTTTACTACCGAGCCAGAACAACGCAGAAGGGCCTTTTCCACGAGCCAGAAATGGAGCGGCACTTTCTGCCTCTTACTGGAAGTTCAAGCGAGATGTTCAAAACAGAAGGAATACCAAAATTATTGCCTCTGACAGCAAGAGTAAGGTTAAAAAAAAAGAAAAAAGAAAGAACACCACAGTATTTGAGGTAAATTCCAAATCTTTTGAAACCTCTTCTGCCAGGCCGCATGAATAATGAGCTGAAAAGCATTCAGCTCTGCGTATTAATCCACCAAGATGGGACACCCAGAGGTCAGGGCTGGAGAGAAATCTTGTGACCTATGTAACTACCTTTTTGGACTGCGAGCAAGGGTCTGAAAGAGACCATTTTCCTAAGCTCCATCAACGTGAATTTCCAAGTTCAGGTTTCTATTTAGGTTGTTGGCAACGCGAGCGGAGTTAATTCCCGGGGGAAATGCAACCCAAAGTGCTCCAGCCCTCAAACCTGCCCGTGGTTAACACGGACATGGCGGTGTCCATTCATCTTTCTGAACGATGTATGTTGTGTTCATTTACCATCTTTTCCAGGGGAAGGGTCCATCTATGTCCCTGTTGCGACATCGTAGGTGCAACAGCGGGATGAGGTCATGACAACCAATCAGAAGTCACTAGTGAAGCGTTAAAGTAAACAGAGCTGCTGGAGAAGCAGCTCAGCTTGAAAAATGCCCCCGCCATTATTTGAGCAATTTTCTCAAGACGTGACCTGAGACTGAAACGCCCGAAATGTCAGTTGACTCCGCTTTCTGTTTCCACCCCATGTACATTTTGGCAACTGCCCCCTGAGAATGCTTTGCGATATTTCCATCCCGGCTACACCTCGGCTCCCTGAATTCCAGCGCCGTGTCCAAGTGTGTAAAAATGCCGCGTTACTGCCAAACGCACATTGTCCCACTAAGTTCCCAACTTAAAATAGCTCATCAAGTTAGGCAGGAAAAGAAAACATGCCACAAAAAGTTTTTAGAGGACCACCTGTTGTCTATTATTTTTACATAGCACTTACTCATAAATCATAACACAGGGTAATTAATCAAGCTGTCAAAGAGAAGGTCAAAGGTTATGTGGGGGAGTCAGAAGGTCATGCATGGGCTGATAGAGGTCAGGGTCACACCGCATTCCTCATTATCAAGTTGGGATGAGAGACGGCCCAAGCAAACAAAAGTGAAAGCAGATGGAGAAGTGAGTGGATAAAAAAAAGGAGAAAATTTCACAAACAAAAAGAAAAGTGAAAGAAGAATGTCAGTTGCCTTCAAACAAGGAGGAGAATAGAGCAGAAATACATTGAGATGTTCTCAAAAGGTCTCACACAACACAAAGAAACTACAGTTTGATTATTTAAATACACTTAATATAACTTTCCATCCGATCTTTTCGCAAATATTAAGCGCCACCGCAAAGCGGGCACGGTAGTTTTGGTTCCACTTCACATCTGAAGTCAATACTTTCAAGGTGAATTAGACAAAAGGAACCCATTACCGCGATGAATGCTGATGGATATATAAAATTGCTTCTAAATGCTGAAGTTTATTCCTGTTTATGGCTACAACCAATAGACGTTCAATAAAAAAGTTATAACCTGTTTGAATGATGTATTAAGAACTCCACTTTCATACACACAAATCCTCAAAAACACAAAGCATCATAAAAGTCCCTCTGGATGACACAACAGTTATAAAATATTCTATCATTACACTGACCTGAATTAGATGCAGAATACTGTGCAAAATTAGCTGTCACCCTTTCCTCAAAATCTTTGTTAATCTCATTTTGAATGTTTGCAGCTTTATCAACACATGCATCAATGTCAGCTCCTTGGTTACTGAACCGCTGTACTTGGAAGAAGATATAATTAAAATGTTTTGGCACAGAAAAGGTGAAATTGTATCTTCCCCTGTTCCCTGAGGAGTCTGTAAAACATGTAGGATATATTGACAAACACACACCCTTGTCTCGAGCCCTGACATCCCAGGTCACCCAACTGCTATTTATTTCAAAACATTCACTTTACACTTACCCAAACTGTCACCTGCTGTGTTACTAACTTTTAATGGATATTAGAGCTATAAAAACAATAAACTCTTCATTTCCTTTCCGTTACTGCCTTCTAATTCCTCACTGCATTAAGCCTGTACCTATTTGCATGCAGAACGGTATTCATCTTATTTCACCATATATAGTACCCTTATGCTGGAAAGTGTAAAACATGCTATTAGTATGTTTCACTTCGCTTTTTGTTAATTTGGCGCTAGCGCTGCTATACTAAACAAATCAACGTTCAAGCCTAAAAAAACCCGACCCACCAGATAAGCTGTTACCAGGTTTTGAGTTAACTGCTGAAAAGTTTTGAAAAGAATTAACGTTTTACATCTATCTATAATTAGCAACCCAAATATGTCTACGCGCAGGATCTGCAGTCCTGTCTTATGATGTTTGCTCCCGAGGCCAAAACTGAATAAACGCACCCATGAATTACACGGGTTGTACTCCCTCATTTGTGCGCTGTAGCCTTGATAGGGATTTTTCACTAGGATTTTCAGCAGAAAATTACTTCTCACGGCAAGCGAAACGCCAAGAAGCTGAGCCATAGCACTGACTTAATTCTGCGAATTAGCAGGAGAGAACTAGGCTCATGCGCAAAACCTGTTTCAGACGTTGTTTAAGGAAGCTCAGCCCCAACCAGCTCTGCCTGACGCGAGATCCGAGCGGTCTCGCTGGAGGCTGCAGGGACGGGAGCCCACCCCAGCCGGGATGCAGGACCACACGTAATCCCTCCGCAACAACCACCCCGGCTACAGGAACAGCTTCTGCCCTTCTTCACTAAGTGCACACACCTCTGGGGGCCACGCAGCCCAGGAAAACATGAACCCACCAGTCGCTTACTGGTTATAAGGTATTAACGATACCTTACAGGAAGCCCTTCATAATTAAAGCCTCTATTCTGAAAGTTCCCGTCGTCCCCCCCCCTCACCCTTACAAAATCATTTTACCTTCTTTTCCGACAAAAATTTCAGAAGATCGCAAACAAGAACCTCATGCATATTTCACTTTTTCACTAAGATTTTAATTAAAATGTTATTCAGACTGATACAGAACTTAACTTTCTGAAAGCAATGCACCATAAACAATGGTAAACCAAATAATCTTCATAAAACCCACGCAAGTAATTATTGGTTCTAATTTATCGATGGGGTAGCCAAGGAGAACAGCAGTTACTCTCTGAAAGTTATGCTCAAATACTGTGCAGAGATGAAGCTGGACTGCGGGACTTTTTAATGTTTTTATGGTATTTCTAGGCATCCCATTAGCTAAGAGTGAAAGTTCTCAACTGCAAATCTGTTTTCCAGTCCACTTTGCCTCCTCCCTGAGAATGTCACAGTATGTCTTAATTATTCTCATTTGTACTTCATAATGAATATAACCCCAAATAGGCTTCAATTATGCGGTTTTTATGTAGCACAAGATGAAAAACTAAGTAAATGTGTTCTAAAATACACCTCATTTCTTTCCCTTTTGTAATTGTGCAAAATCTTTTTGTAAACATTTTCTCTTTCTGAACTGTTCTGTAGATATTCCGATGGGCTCAGAGGTTTGTCTGGATTTGTAACATCTTTAGCCTGCAGAAAGGCAACCCAAGTTGCCAAGTTCTTCTTCTTTACCTTTCATCTCCAAGAATTTATATGTATTAAACCATTACGGAAAAAGATTAAACGTCAATCTCTTGGAAGGTCTGTATTTCAGTAACTGTGAAGGGAAAATACATCATGCACATAAGTGTTTTCTATAAAATCTTCAAGTTATCCAAGTCTTGAAAGACAACTCCCATTTAGCGTTGAGCATTGTTTGTGACTGCAGCCTGAAAACCTTCCATCCCAACGACAGAAAATTCAGTTGGCCTCAGTATGTGCGTGCATTCAGCCACTTCCCTGAGAAAACAGCCACTTGGAATCCGAAAGTAAAGCTTCTGGTCTGCACCTATCCTCAACAAACAGGTGCGATTCGGCACATTGATGCTCCTTCCTTCCCACAGCGACCTGTGTCAGAAGACCGTCTTATACTTCTTCTGCTAAATAATTTAATTACTTATGAGTTATGGTTTCTTTGTAACCTTTTAAATGACTAACTCATTAAAATGCAAAAATATGCAAAACATGATGTCACTGGGTCAAACAGCTGTGTTGGTAAAATTATGGCTGTGAAAGTCCCTAAGAACATGAAAATATTAATAATTTATATTGCTCATTATATGGCAAAAACTCTTTAAACAGATTTAGAGACAGATTAATTTTATAATCACAAAACGCTACACTACCTCACGGTAACAAATCTTTTTACCATCTGTGACCCTTTTGTATACATAAAACATAGCTTAAAAATCTTTTTGTTAATATGCTTTAAATTACAAACATTGATGAAAAACGCCTTCTGAAACTCTGATAGGGATGTACAGAATTCTGTTGTTTTTTTTTTTTTTTTAAAAAAGGTCTCTCTTTGCTACGGATTTTATGATCACTGAAGTTTTCCTAAATAGACAGCACACAGCAAGAACACATAGGTATTTCTTCAATGTCAGCAAGTCTTTACTGCAAATACTTCGCAAATTAGTATCACATGCAGCCTGGTCCTGTGTTGCTTAAAAGGCTATCGCTTTTCGGACCCTGAAGTTTTTTTGGAATGCGCAAAGCGACAGGCGAGTATCGCTGCAAATCTGTAAGCAAAGTATTATCACCCCCAAAGTTTGAAATGTCTCACGCCCGCGCTACGCAGCCGGCGCGCTGCGCTAAAACCAAAGGACAGAGAAACCCTCGCTCCTGGGACTCCTCTATTGATTGTGTCCTCAGACAGGCTGAGGTTTCAACCCGCAATAAACAAGACCGATTTTTTTGAAGCTGCTAGTTACGGGTTTCTGCAAGTCCTACCTTTTTTTTTTTTTTTTTTTTTTCCTGCTTTGTACGTGCCAGATATTGTCCTAAGGGCTACCAGAACTTTTCTGTGGAACTAATACAAGGTAGCGGCACAATCTGCTAATAACTGAATCCCTGGAAAAAAAAAAATAAATAATAAAGCGTTCTACAAAAGGAGGGGGAAAAAAAAAAACCAACCCAAAACAAAAACCCTGCCATGGTATTTATTTACTTGCACACAGAGAACAATTTTTTTTCAACCCCTTTTTCTCTTTAAATTGCTGCAAAATACATAACCTAGTGGAGCACTGTACACGCCGAGAGTTTTGATGCCTAAATGGGTCTCGGGATACTTTTATGTGAAAGGGAAGGGTTAATGGGGATTTTAAACTAATGAACACAGTGACACAGGGCTCTGAAGTAAGCCATGCATAGTTCTAAGCC